>NW_027105076.1:60027-68282 GCF_000696795.3 Halyomorpha halys
TTTATATATAAGTTACGGTCTGAGTGAAATGTCAACTGACAAAGACCGTCAGATGATCGACTAGATCAGCTGATCCAGATGTATATATAAAGGTACCAAACCAAATAAAGTTAGTCTTGTTTACGCATTGAGAGAGTAGCCTTCCGATATCATTTTTTTTTTTATTAGTTTTTCTTCGACGAAAAAGATCTGGTGCCGAAACCCAGGACGTGTTCATAGGTTGAAAGTTATTTTTTTAATTTAAAAATAAAAAAAAAAATAGTTTTTTCTCTCTCTGTCATATTTGCTAAACATAAGTTCAAATAAGTATTAAAGGTTGACATTGACTGCAGCGCAAATAAATGCTTTCGAGTGAATGAAAATTCGAACAGCAACCTCACAGATCCTGAGGAATGCCGTTTCCGATTTACTGGAGAATATGGTGACTTGAACCATTTTCTCAAACGAGGCGACCGACTTATATCAAGAATAGAATCGAAGGTAGCGGAAGGAGCTACTAACTAATGGAGATGCTGACTCATTGAAGGCAGCCTTGGTATGCAGAATAAAGAGGAGTATTTTAAACCGAATTCATGCCAATGAAGAAACACCATGGCCCATAGTTAAGGAAAGGCTGAAGAACTCTTTCGGAGGAGGACGATAGGCCCCAGTGAAGGACATATTAATGATGATTAGGGAGACGAAAAAACCAAAGCAGACTAGTGGGCAATATACAGCGGAACTCCTGGCACGCTTTAACAGAATTCAAGATAAACTCAGCGAGATGATGGAAACAATTCTGGTACAGGGTCAGACGAAGTTCCTATCAATGGTACTAAAGATTCAGTTGGAAAGAGAACTGAGGAAGAAGGAAGGATTTCTGAGAGAGCGCTCGTTTGTGGAGATTGCGCAAGATCTAGAGAAGAAGAATCAGGAATGGACATAGAAGAAACCGGCTGGATGAAAGTTAGTTACAATCGCCCAGGAATAATTCAGTTCCTTGGAGAAGAAGGGAGCACCAAGAAGGATGCAGTGGGCGCCGTGAGGATCGAAAATGCTTTGGATCCGGAAAAATAGAGCACCTGATGGCACAGTGCTCCCGTACCCGATGTTTTGAATGTGAAATAGAGGGACTTAAAGCGAGACAATGTCCTTATATGTTATAAGGATAGGCACAAATCAAATCAGATAGAGCCGATGGAGGTGAATGTCTTAGCGTGTGAGGAGAAGGATATTTTCGAGGTCAGTACGATCTACAAGTGACACGTCTGAGGCATCAGAGGTTGAAGCAGAAGAAAACGATGTCGGCATTCATGATAGACAAAATAACATGGTAAATAGGATGCGGAAGTATATAGAGCAGCTTAAGTGGGAGCTGATTCTTCCATTTCCCGATTTTCGGAGGCTGTTTGCACTTACGACGGATACCAGTGAGTATGCGCTAGGTGCGGTAATATCCTAGGAGTACGAGAAGGGGGAACGTCCGATAGCCTACGCCAGTAGACGCCTAACGGAGACGGAGACCCGTTATAATGCTTTGGAACGAGAGTTGTTGGGAATTGTGTGGGGGGTGGACCACTTGACTGCACGGATTACGGCGTCGATACTATAGCATGAAGCGGATCATCCAAGAGACCACAGGGGGCAGTAAAGTGTGCCACCTCACGAAATATGATTGGCGTCCTTCCCAAACCAGACAGAAGGAAACATCAACGCCAAGTGTATCACTTAGCGATTTACCGGCGTACCAGGTGAATAACAAATCGGCAGAAGCGGTGTTGCGGGTTCTTCGTGCTTGGTTCCAATTTTACGGGGTCCCTGACAGAATATCTTCAGAGGGGGTAGAGAATTTGATAATACGCATATTAAGGAGAAATGAAAGCATTACAAGTAGTTTGGCATCTCAACACTGCAGGGCATCGTGAGAGCAGAGGAGAGTTCGTGAGGCTGCACTGCACTCTCAGCAACCATATGCGTGTGTACCAAATGGAAAAGCGATTGGAACTGGATGACTCGATGGAATGAGCTATTGCAGCGTACAATCACTCCGTCCATACGGTCATGGGGTTTGCGCCCTTCGAAATTCTTTTTGGACAGCGCGGACGGTGGAGAGATTATAGAGACACAGCGACTGGAGAAGAAGGAGTAATAAATAACAGTTTAGCCCTGAAGAATTTGTGGAATGGAGTCGAAGCTCGTATCGAGAGGGAAAATAGTAAACGAGTGAAGAAACAAAATTTGAGCGTGCCAAAGTTACCAATGTTAGGAAAAAAATAATCCATCCTAACCACTGTACTTCAAAATGTATTAATATCAGTTTTAGTCATTTCTATAATACTATATTATGATCTTTTTGTTTTCCTATAAGTGAATAAACCAGAAAAAAAAATGCAAGAATATAATAATACTTTACATTGTAGCTACCGATACCTCATGTTTCTTACTTGAAGGCCAGGTGATGGTTATTCAAAGACTCCTGGTCGAAAATACTTTAAATAATAGAAAACACTACAATAAAAAATTGTACCATGATCAGAATGCATTGGAATACGGAAACAACGTAGATTCAATTTACATGCAGGTTTGCCTCTTGAACAAAGGGTCTTACTTTGGAATAGGTAAGTTGAAACCAAAATTGATACTTAATTTTGTAATATTATTTAGTTATTTTAAACAATTTGAAGTAAAAATTAACCATATAACGTAATATAATTGTACATAAAACTATATGAAATTTTGATTAGTGGAAGTTGGAAACTGATTTCACTAAGTAGGTTAAATAAATAAAAATAATAAATAAGTACTTTTTGCAAAAACCCCATATAGTAGTTACTGTTATTTGAGACTTTATACTTTAGTTTCTGTTTCGGTCGATTGAAGTTGAATAAAACTACCTACAAAGTCATTATAATGTAGAAATTAGAAAAACAAATCAATAGTTTAGTTTTTTCAATTATCATAAAATGTTTCTATTACAAATTACAATTTTATTAATAGGAAAATTATCAAGCAGAAATAATTATTTTTTTCTTAATTATCAAGTATAAAATATAATAACACCACATTCTTAGAAATTATGATATTATTGGCAGAATGGTTCAGGGGGAATCTTGTGGGTGGGGGTTAGGTGGGGAAGTTATTTTCAGGAAGAGGAAATCATTTGATCAGGTGAACAGAGTTTTCGAATGTTTTGGTGAATAAAGAGGACTAATATAAAGTGTTTTGGAGTATATAGTATATAGCTTTCTTTGAATAAAATATACGTAAAAAACCGTTTAATAAACTTACTAAATTTTATACTAGACCATGTCTACTATAATCACCAACATTTAACTAAATTAGATCAACCTTTTTTTTTTGTATAGGTGTGACAAATAAAAAAAATGTTTACACATACTTATTCAGGAATAGTGGACGGAATTTATTAAATTCGATCTGGGGCCTACTGGAAACCAATCCGCACAATTCATAAAAATGTCTTCATAATTAGATTAACAATTCGATCGAGTAGGCCATAAAACAAATTTTCGTCGACAAAATTTTTTCGAAACAAAGTCCAGAGCGAAGGACACCGGCCTGTAACTGAGGGAATTGAGGTGCAGGCCTTTATAACTGCAACGGCCCCGGTTCGGGAAAAGAGGGAGTGGACCCACGAAATAAAATCTTGACCCTTCACTATGGTGTTAGAATAGAGTAGTATTCTGTAGATAAACCTCTTATGTCAGATAAACCTCGGTCTTTCTAGGCGAGGGAGTTGACCCGTCATCTTTAATTTCGTAACTACTGGGGAATCGGCCAGGGCGGATAGGTTATTAGTTCAGGGTCGCACCACGGAATAAAAAGATGACTTTTCCACTCTGGTTAGAAAAAAGTGGAAACATATAGATTAAACGCGTGTATAAGAAATATCCTGGAATGAGGTAACTAAAAAAAATACTGAGAGATAAGGAAACAACTTTGTTATAACATTTTTTTTTTCATTTCCTGCATGAATAATTTATCCCACCTTTTGTATTCAAGAAGCAAATGTAAATAATACTAGTAAAAATATTAACCGGATATATTTTTTTGCGATATTGAAACTATTGGAGAAGTCCGTATATCTCAGTACTAATAAATTATTATAGAAATAATGAACTATAGAGTAATTATTTTTAGCAATTTGTTATCCTTAAAAACTATAAAATACATCCATATAGAACAACAATAATATAGAAAATATTAGTTTTATTTGTTAGAAGAACCCTGAGCACTGTTCAAATATTTAATATCGGCCTACATTGAAATTCCTTGCCAGAGGAATATGTGGGCCTCAGGTAGTCTTTGACGCATGGGAGGCCAGGGTTTCCGATTAGAAAACCTGTATTGAAGAGGCTCAATATTTTGCCGAATAGGATTTATGTGCAGTAAAGGAAAATTCAATCAACCATGTACTTGAACACAATTTTTCTCGACTTGGGTCTCCATTGTCGGTCAGGCAAGGCAGCTCTTACCTAAATATATTCCTATAGTTGAAATTTATTTTTGGGAAATGTAATCACACAATCGTCACAGCCGCGTGACGATATTATAGGCAAAAAGATTCAGGGGGAATCTTGGTGGGAATTAGGTGAGGAAGTTATTTTCATGAAGAGGAAATCATTTGATCAGGTGAACAGAGGTTTCGTATGTTTTAGTGAATGAAGAGGACTAATATAAAGTGTTTTGGAGTTACTATATAGTATATAGCTTTGTAGAATAAGATATATGTGACAAACCGTTTAATAAACTTCATAAATTTTATATTAGACCATGTCTTCAATAATCGCTAACATTTAAATTGGATCAACCTTTTTTTTTTTTTATAGGTGTAACAAAGAGTAAAATGTTTACGCATACTTATTCAGGAATAGTGGACGGAATCGTTATCACAGCTGCGTGACGATTTTGTGATTACATTACCATTTACGTATGTGATTGTGATCAATCTATTATGACCACACCATAAATAAGTTGAGAACTATTATTCCTAAAAGCATACAGACGTTTCATCAAATATTTGAACTTAACAACCTAAAAAAATGGGAAGTGTTCTATAAGTTAATATATCCACTTTCTTTTGTAAAATAGATATTAAAATGAACATCTTCAATAAGAATTTGGCTTATCTACAAGAGATAGGGAAATAATATTTTTTTAAAAGCGACTTTTAAAATGTAGATAAATTGACTTTTGCTAGAAAATCCTCTGTTATATATAACTTTAGCAACATTGTTTTCTTTTTTGTTTCCTCACTACCGTGGTTAAGGAAGCTTTGTTTTCATGCAGCAAATGAAAAAAAATTAAACCTTTAAGTTGAATTTCACATTTTTTAACCAAGGAAAATTTTAATCCCTTGTCTGTCTGTATTTAGTCATGTTATGGTGTAATCGATCGAAAATTTTGATTCATTCAGAATTACGTCCACACAGAAACGAATATTCAGAACATAGAAAGAAGTGGATAAAAGCGGAAAACAAAATGCAAATAATGAGGAAGCTTTACTGATCCATGTACACAGCATAGTACATACCTTTCCCCTTGAAGTTTGTGGCTGGACTGGTGGAGCGCATTGAGTTAACACTGCAGCAAGTGAAAAACGACACAGGTTCCAGTTCATCTTGGTTGATTGACTTTTATTTTATGGCGTACCCATGGACTAAATTTCGACCTTTTGCCCCTGCCAAGAAATGGTAGGTGACATGTAGTACCTATTTATCTCGCTATAGTTAAAGGTCACGTTAAAAAAAAGAAAATAAAATAACAAAATTATCACAATCTGACTCAAAAGGATTTTAGTATCGGTAATTGTTTTTAATTAAAAAGCATGGGGAACTATTTGCAACAGCAAAGGAATTCAGTCAGAAATTTGTAGACAGTTAGTATACTATCTGTTTTAATTTAAATTAATTTATTAAATGCAGGTGAGAGGATTTCAAAGAATAAGATTTGGACAACTTGTTCCTGCCGTGTACTATATTTCTCAAAAGACAGATTATTAAAATACGGATCGCCCGAATTGTGGGATGTGATACGAGCTCGTCTGGATACCTTTTACCCTTCGGAAAGTGAAGTATTCAAATTCTTTCAATATGGCCGAAATTGGTTAAAATATAAAAAAGATCTTTCAAGCCAATTGCTTAGGTAAGAAAGTAAGTTTTACATAAAAACAATTGAAAATAAAGTTAACATAAAAGTGTGTGTTTGTTGACGTTTAAAATCTACCATAGTTCAATAAATAGAAATGTTTTTATTCGAATTTTTTTGAGACATTAGGAATATCTATAAATCTGTTATTGGAAGGATGATGCAACTTTAGACTTACTAAGCGTTTGATATTTTTTTATTTTATTCTTCCTGACTGTATTAAGATGTATAGCTGCTAAGATTATTTTTATTCTGTTTAGAACGTTTTTTTTTTGTTTTTTTTAATAATTTACAACTGTATACATATATACGAGTTATATTTACAGACTGTGTAATATAAATCTTAATAACTAACTCCCTCTGTCAACAACTCAAGAATCTATAAATGTAGGATTACTGATAGAATAAAGCAGTCTATTATCAGCAACCGTGAGTGTTTTCTTGTACCTTCTTTCTTTTTTTTTTTGATTTTATAACCCGCTATTTCGTATCTGGTGCCGAAACCCGGGACCAATTTTTATTAATAAGAAGAATCCCGGTTTTTTCAGTCTAATTTTTTTTTAGTCAGTTGAATTCTCTTTTTTTTTTATTATTTTACGATGACGTCTAATGGCATAGTAAGACCGGGCGTACTTAACCTGGACAACTTCAACGTGGGAAACCAACCACCTCCAGTCGAAAACATTCCACTACCCCCAGAAGTAGTTAACCAACCACCGGAGCTGGCCCCGCTACCGGAGGTCTCATTGGCAGGAGCTCACGCGACCACCTTAGAATGGGTCAAGGTCCGCACGGCGACGGCTCAAGACCTGAGGAAAGCTGTTTCCGACCTGGAACGATTCACTGGTGAGACGGGGGAATTGAATCATTTCCTTAAAGGAGGAGACAGACTAATAGCTCGAATTGTCGCCAAGACAAACGAAAGTATATTAGATAGCGATGATGCCGAAGCATTGAGGGCAGCGGTCGTCTGTAGGGTGAAGCGCAGCATTCTGAATCAGATCCAGGCAGACGAGGACACATCCTGGGACGTAGTAAAAGCGAGGCTGAAGAAAGCATTCGGAGGAAGGCAATGGGCCCCAGAAGAAGTTATTTTCATGATGTTTAGCGAAACGAAGAGGCCTAAGCAGTCGAGTGGACAGTATGCTGGCGAGCTACAAGCGAGGTACAACCGTATTGCGGACAAGTTAAGTGAAATGATGGCGGCAGACCAAGTAGAGGGCCGGATGCAGTTTCTATCAGGCATACTGAAGGTCCAGTTAGCTAAAGAACTGGGAAAAAGGGAGGGCCTGCCGAGGGAGCGATCCTTCGTTGAGTGTTAACAAGAACTAATGGACTCATGTGCCCGAGAGGAGGAAGCCCGAATGGAAGTGGAAGAGCCGGGGTGGATGCGGGTAGAGTACAATCGGCCGAGGATCATTCAGAATTTTGGGAGAAGGCGGGAAAATAGAGATAGCGGAAGAGACAGGGCGAGATACCAGGAGAATAGGGGGAAACACAGGAGTAACGAAGGACATATCGCGAAACAATGCCCTTATATATACATGAGGAGAGAACCGAACCTCGGCGAGTCCATGGAGCTAAATGCCCAACGAGTAAGGAAGAACAGGGTGCTAAGATCGGGAGGATCAACCACGGAGTCGCCAGGAACTTCCGAGGCATCAGAGTCCGAGTTGGAGGAAGGGCATACTAGACAGGTGGACACACGGAGAGATCCCAGACAGGGATGGAGGCGGGTGTCTGAGAGGAGGAGAAGCCAGGACGACATATGAGGAGAGTATCAGCGGAGAGGCGGCCGCATATTAGTGAACTACAGCATCAAAGGAAGCAGGGCGGCCTGCCTATCATCAGCGTGGGAGGAGTGAGATGTCTCATCGACAGGGGGAGCTCTAACACCATCCTGAGCCAGGAGGCGTTGAGAAGATGGAGTGGCCAAGAGGAGACACCCCAGGTACAGGTATGTAGTTGCAAATTAATCATCTTGGGTGGACCCTGTAGCGTGTTAGGAGAGTCGAGGTTGGGGTTAAGTAGATGGGGGGTAAGTGGACACAAGCTTACTGTTCATGTAGTAAACAAAATGCCGAGATACTATGAAGTAATTTTAGGGTGTG
>NW_027105076.1:68852-74018 GCF_000696795.3 Halyomorpha halys
ATCAACCATCTTCAGCACCCTCGACCTGAAGGCGGGGTACCATCAGATTAAAATGCATCCGAAAGACCAGGCGAAGACGGCATTTTGATTCGAACGGGGTCACTACGAATTTACTAGGATGCCTTTTGGACTAAAGAACGCCCCGATCACGTTCCAACGGTTAATGGATGAGTTTTTCCGTGGTATAGACGAAGCCATGTGTCAGGTATACATGGAGGACCTGATCGTCTTCAGCAAAAATGAGCGCGATCATAAAGATCATTTAAGAACGGTGTTTCAAAGGATTAGACAATTCGGCCTCAAGCTATCCGAGGAGAAGTCGTTGTTGGGACAGGTATTAGGGGCCCTTAATTACTACAGAAGATTCGTACCGGAAATGGCCGAACATTTGGTCCCTCTAAATAATCTTTTGAAGAAAGGCAGTAGGGTAGTGGTGACACCGGCCATGGAAAGTAATATTAGAAAATGCATTATGAGGCTTCATCAGGAACCGGTACTAGCTTTCCCGGATTTTAACAAGTCCTTCACAATCACAACCGATGCCAGTGAATACGCATTAGGGGCAGTGCTGTCCCAAAACAGTGAGAGAGGAGAACGTCCGGTGGCGTACGGAAGCAGGAGGTTAACGGTCGCGGAATCGCAATACAGCGCTCTCGAACGGGAATTGTTAGGAATCGTGTGGGCGGTAGAACACTTCAGACCCTACGTGTTCGGGAGTAGGTTTAAAGACCACACGGACCACCGGCCCCTCCAGTGGGTGGGAAAACTAAAAGAATCGTCGGCGCGCGTCACCCGCTGGAAAGAGCTCCTTAGCCAATTTAACATGGAAATCGTGTATAAACCGGGTAAGGAGAACGTAGTGGCAGACTGGCTCTCTCGTGCTATTGTTATTAACGCGGTGGATGAAGAACATGGGGAAACGTAAGGCAATTCCTGCGTGAATGGACGCCAGGAGAGGGGGAAACTTCCAATACGCAGACCCAAGCAGAAGAACATCAGACATCGGGAGACGAAAGCTCTACGGGGGGAAGGCCATCTGAAATGAAGGAAGTAGAGGAAATCGTCAACGACAAGAAACATCAGATCTTGTGGAAAACGAGGACCTCCGGAATGATGAAGGTTGAGTACTCTAGATATGGCCAGAGCTCTATTAATACCATATGGTCGGAACCCGGGGTACGCGAGGATCAGTACGGGAATGAAGAAGACAGTACAAGAGGTCATAGGCGGTTGTAATGTATGCCTTAGCACGAAATATGACCGCCATCCTCCTAAAGCAGTGCAAGAGGAGACGCCTACAGCCTATAGACCACTTTGTGACATACAGATAGACTCCTTCACCTGGAAAGGGTATAAGTGGGTGACAGCCATTGACGTTTTCAGTAAGGTTGCTATGGCGCATCAGGTGCGGGATAAGTCAGCCGGGGCAGTGCTGGCAGCGTTGAGGATATGGTTCCGATTTTATGGAGTCCCGGGCCGAATATCGTCCGACGGGGGGCGAGAATTCGACAATGCCGCGATAAGGGAAGAAATGAAGACCCTAGGCGTGGAATGGCAAATCAACACTCCCGGTCACCCAAAGAGTCAAGGGGGCGTGGAAAGGCTGCATAGCACTTTGAGTGACCATTTGTGGGTTTATCACGTGGATAAAGGGTTAGAACCGGATGAGGCGATGATTCGAGCGGTGGCAGCGTATAACCACTCAATTCATTCAACCACGGGGTTCTCGCCATTCGAAGTCCTCTTTGGCCTCCAAGGCGACGGAGAAACTTCACGGACACAGCGGATGCGGAGGGTGAGGTTATTAGTCATGGGATGGTTATGCGACGATTATGGGGTAAAACCAGGGAGCGTATCGTAATATAAATCTTAATACCTAACTCCCTCTGTCAACAACTCGAGAATCTATAAATGTAGGATTACTGATAGAATAAAGCAGTCTATTATCAGCAACCGTGAGTGTGTTTTCTTGTACCTTCTTTCCTTTTTTTTTTGATTTTATAACCCGCTATCTCGTATCTTACGCATCAAGTAAATTTGCTGTAAGTGATATTATGACATGATAAAAACATATGGAGAATCAACCCATTGATAGAACTCCAATAACATTTCTAGAGGATAAGATCTCACGGCCATCTTATTTTCAGACGCCTAGGAGGATTATTAGGTAATGAAGGAGAAGCCAGGTTAGAAACAAGGTGATGTGGGATTGGAGGGATTGGGATACGATGGAAGGATCATTATTCACTGACAATAGGTATGTGTCATCGGCATACGTGGTTAGAATAGTGTTAGGATGGGTTGGGATGTCAGCTGTAAAAACTATATAATGGATAGGACCAAGGATACTACCCTGAGGTACACCAGCAGACTGAGGAAACAGGGATGAATAAGTGCTGTTGTGATATACTTGAAATAACCTGTCTGAGAGATTAGAACGGAGAATGAGATAATATGTAGGGGGTAGGAATTTACGGATCTTGTATAGCAGTCCAGGGTGCCAGACTCGATCAAAAGCCTGTTTTATATCAAGAAAGACTCCCGAGCAGTACATTCCGCGCTCCAAGTATTGTCTGTATCCAAGCTGAGGACAGCATTGTAGATGTAGGTAAGGAATATAACAGATGTTCGAGGAAGATGATTTAGAACATGGGATGTAATTAGGTCATAACCAGGAGCATTGCGGGTTGGTAAATTCTGGATGATGTTGGATATCTCTGATGGATGGAATGCTTTAGGTGGCAGGGTCATTTGGAGTGGAGTATTCAATATTTCTTCAATGTGTTCAAGGTTGGTTGAATTAAGGATGTTAGGGTGTGGCTCAGATCCACAGAAGATCCTGACCGAATATTTGAGATTTTTCTTCGTCTGATTTTGTCCATGTTTGAGATTCAGTAAGAATTGGTGATTAAAATTCTTGAAGTTAAGAATCTTCTTAGTAGTCGTCCATAAAGATTTGTCAGTAGTCGCGAGGTTTTCATTTAAGTTAGTTAAATTTTGAGTTTTGAATTTTTTAAGTTCTGTTTTAAGTTTGTTTGTCAATTTAGTATAATGTGTTTTATCTGATGGGTATCTAGTCCTGTGCCACTTCGCTCTTGCTCTTCGAATATAAACGTACAAAAAAAGAAATAACTATGCGAAGTCATTGGATTTTGTGAAATATTTCGCTTTAAGGCAATATTTTGTATTATATTGTTTATTTTTTGAATCCTATATGATTTGGGTTTGTAACGCAGACATTAAAAAAGTATTTTTTATTTTGTAATACCTTTAGTATTTTGTAAAAAGAATCTCTGGTATTAACAAGATAATGATTTAGACAAAATATATGCTTTGTTACAGGATGGTGAAACACAAAGCAAAGATTTTTTTAAATCTAACTAGGTAAAATATTTAATTCAATGGTGTAAAGTGTTCAAGTTGAACTTAATATACTTTTTGAATTTGAATTTGATGTTGCAATGGGCTTGTTAGGTACATAGGATCTATGCCTGGACAAAAGATGTCTAAAATATTTGATTAAAATAGAAACTAACCACCGCGTTATAGGAATTGGATAGTCAAAAGTAAGGTGACCAGAGCGGTAGTTGTGCAATATGGAAAAATCTTTCCTGTGTTGGATTGCAGCGGTACACGACGTGGTTGAGTGGCGGATGCAAGTTCAAGTTAAGGAACGTTATTGCTATTAATATTATTTAACAGCTATTATTATAAATAGTCTTCAACGGATATTGTTATAAGGTAAATAGTTGTTCCGCTGAAAATTTGGTCCATTTAGGCACAAATCATATTTTAGTATTTTATCACTGCTGAAGGCAAGGATTAGCACTTAAGCAGGTCCAAAACGTCATGTCACAGGGGAATCGCATCTGTCTAACTATTTTATGTATAACACATGTAGAGCAAGGTTTCCACAAAAGTTATAACGTTCAATTTTCTTTCCTATTTTTACATTTATTTATTTTTTTTTAATTTAATGTTGTTAAATTTTATTAAAGTAAAATTTTAAACATTAACTGTAAAAAAGTGTATTTTGAATACGTCCAATAATTCTTTGTCCATTTCTGATAAATACGGATTTTTGTTCACAGAGGAAGGGGACTGAGCACTATCCACGACGTTCCTATAACATTAAGAAGTCAACACATGAAGCTGAAGCGATCTTTTATAAAAAACGTAAAACTGACTGAAATGCCTGATTATCTTCTTGGAGGATCAGACCCTTTTGCAAATGAAATAGCAAATGCTATTGTCTTGGACGAGGGTGGTCCACTTCGGGAGAAAATGTTTGGCAGGCTGAAGACAAATCTCCACGATGAAGATGAAAGCGATGACGAAAAAGGGAATACGATTGAAGGAAGCATAAGTACAGGATTACCTATGGAGTATGACACATTTCCGTCGTTCTTTTTTTACGATGCCCATAAGTAAAGATATTTTATTTAATAATTTACCTATTGTGGACTTCATTATAATTATAATCAGACTTGAGGTATTTAATAGTATGTTCGACATACTTTTTCCAAGAACATTGGTTTTTCTCTGGTGGAGCTCATTTGTACAATTCAATTAAATTTTGCTTTTAGATACTGCCATTTTAGCATTAAATTGTACGATGTGATTTGTGCCAGAAGGTTTTTGGTAATCGGAATCAAGTAAGCCACAATGACGATCATTCAGGTATTGTTGAACATATGGTATGAATTTAAAAAAAAAATACCTAGTCATTATGTTTGTATTTTTGGAGGCCAAATTATCACGCGTTAGAATCTATGACGTAAAAACCTCAAAGAATAGACTTACAAACAAAAAAGTGACCTCTGTTTCTCATAATTCCTGATTTATTTACTATGTAACCACTGATTGTTCCTTGTTCTCTTAGTTGAAGTCATAAGTTAAGCTATGACGATTTGAAACAATTACCCTATGTAAATGTTTAATCACTGACTAATTGAGTATAGAAAATAAAACACTTTAGTTACCGGTGACATATGGTGTAAGACTGGAAGAAATAATAGATTGAAACTGACCATGTTCCTGTTCAAAAATGTTATTTTTTTTTTTAAATACTTTTTTGTTTATTGATAGATATTACAATCTGCCACACAGTTGTGGGCAATAGGTAATAGTGATGAATGATCTCATACATACTAAAATAAATTAAAT
>NW_027105076.1:75018-77083 GCF_000696795.3 Halyomorpha halys
CCGCTAAACAAATTCAATATTAGAAGGTAATGTGAGATCAGACCATCATTCATAGTCACAGTAGATCAGTCTACCAAGAACAAACAAATAGATACATTTTACGAGAATAAGACTAACACATAGATTAAAAGGAAAATATAATAAAAAAACCGGTTACAGGAAACACTTGAATGGATAAATAAGTTAAAAAAAAACACAAAAAAATAGTATTAATAAAATAAAATAATTTAATGAATAAATACGTTAAAACACACAAATAGAGAAGTCAACAAATTGAAATAAATAAATAAAACAAAGAATAATTTCCGAGCTAATTCCCATGCAGGTGATGGTGTATGATCCCCAGGGAGTCCAAAATAATATTTTCCGCCAAGATCGCAATATCCCCAATCCTAACACCTAGGCCTTCTAAGAAGCTGCTTGTTCTATCTGGTATTGTTCCCCGAGATCCAAACTAGAGGCCTCTCACGGTGAACTCCCTCTCTCCGAAGGTCTCGCGGAGTTTTTCCTTAAGGAAAGGGACGCATTTTTCATATATTTTCTTTTTTTCCCTTTCCACTCCACCTTTCTGTTCGAGGTCATTACTTTCAAATCTTACCGTCGGATCCAAGACAAGAGCCGTGTCTCCGACCTTTGTAAACGCGACAATATCGGCATATCTTACGGATCCGTCGGTGTCAATACAATAGACCTCCTCGAAGCAGGTGAAGTCTTTTCTTTCAAGGAACTTCATCAATTCTTCTTTGACCCTGTGGTGCCGGCGTGTTATAAGGAGGGAGTTGTTGGGGCATTTTCCCAGCACATGAGCAGGTGTTTCAGACTTTCTGCCGCATTTGCGACAGAGGGACCCAACGTCTCCTTGCTGTCCACTGGCTCCTGGGACTCCACGCAGGGGTGCGTAGTTGATATTAAGTTTCAGGGCGTTCGCCCATTCTGACCCCGAGAGTACCTGCTTGTCACATACATATCTATTTGGTTGTTAATTAGTATTATACATATAATTATTATTAGTAATTATACATATAAATTAGTAGTTTGTTTTCTAGTGAGAGATGAGAGGTCTGGCTGAGCAGTCGGTATAGTTGGGTGAATCGTCGGTTGAGTTCTTGTCTTTTAAGTCTAATATGTTGGTTCCAGGTGAGTCTTGTCCAAAATGAATCCGAGGTATCGCACTGTGTTGGATCTGGGTAGAGGAATATTATTACGAGTAACAGGTGGACAGAAGCTGCGGCAAAGAGTGAAAGTCACATGGTTACATATCGATTCATTGACTTTTATCCGCCATTGGTTGCACCATTGCTCAATTCGGGTGAGGTGTGTTTGGAGATTAGATGAGGCTGCTACAGGTCAACAATTTTAGTAATTACTTTCACCAAACTTGTGAAATCATGTACGTGAAACGATGAACACTGTCATTATTAAAAATGCTACGAAAAAAAAATTAACACTTGCTGACTGTACTGAATCTGAGAGATACATTCACTAACTAGTGTAAACAATTTATAACTGACACCAATGCTCGCTTTCAAAGAAGAATCTGAGGAAAAGATAAAAACATTTCTCAAAAATTTAAAATTTGCGAATGAACCATTGAGAGCTAAGCAACTATGCAGATGCACATAACTTAAATTAAATATTAAGGTTTTAAATACATTTAATATTACAAATTATCGTTGTTTTCATGGGTTGTGAAACTATTATAAGTGAGAAGCGTAGGTGATCTCTTTGTAGTATTTATATGGTGAATTAAACATGAAATTTTGTAATTTTATAAATTCTTGAGGTGAAGCAAACTTCTGTAGCAGTCAGCGAGTATGAAGTGCCACTATAACCCGCCAGGGGCCAGCACTACAAGCGTCAAAGAAGCTGTATAATTTTATATAAGTTTATCATTATAAAAATACGATCTCTTGTATAAATGTATATATGTTAATATGTAATATGTAAGAATGTTAATTATAAAATAAAAAGAGATTGAGCAAAAAGATTCTACGGAACTATCTCAAGTAGAGTTAAAAGAGTGAATCCTCAGTGATAACCGATCACATGAGCCCCTCAATTGCCA
>NW_027105076.1:77796-83087 GCF_000696795.3 Halyomorpha halys
ATAAAAATACCACCGATATTCCTACATAATGCCAATAACTATCTCAAGTAGAGTTAAAAGAGTGAATCCTCAGTGATAACCGATCACATGAGCCCCTCAATTGCCACCGGGATTGATCCGATGATCAAGCCTTCTGTCAGGTCTAGTCATAGCGCTGATGGCTTACCCTCTACTTGACTTAGAAAATTTATTGCTAATCTATCCTCATAAGAGTTGATTTTATTATGCTGACCTTAGACTATGGCCTATTTCCTCTCCCTTTCTCCAGCAATCTTGGTCCGTCCGCTTCATCTCGGCAACTAAGATTGTAACCTAATCCTTAACGGTTACATTGGTCCGTCCGCTTCATCTCGGCAACCAGTGTAAATTCCTGTCTCTTCCCGGCTCTAGTCCGTCCGCTTCATCTCGGCAACTAGTAAGCTGGCTCCTGTCATGACAGTTCTAGTCCGTCCGCTTCATCTCGGCAACTAGAACTGTTACTCTGCCTCAGACTCTCTCACCTAGACCTCCTCTACCTAAATCAGTGTCCAGGGCTCATCCCCTGGCACGGCCTTCCTTTCTAACCTATTAATGAATACGCCTTGTCGTGGGCCTTCTGTAAAGTGTATACCAGGCTGGAGAACCGCCTAAGACCAGACAACCCCGACACTTCCAATTAGAATATATATAATTCTATAATTATGAGAGATAGTTGACCGTGGATGACGTACGAGGAGAAGATGGTTGGGGGTGCGGTCAAAGAGAAACACAAATAAGTTGGTTTAACCTATTTTATTGTGCCAACGTTTCGGCTAGAGTGTCTAGCCTTCTTCAGGGCTAAGAACAGAAGTTCTTGGCATATTATAACTTCATTTTTATTTCATTTCCTTAATTATGTTATTTTAATCACTTTTTCAATTACCTATGTATACATTTAATTTCCCGCTTCTCTCATCACTTCATTTTATTAATTCTATTTTGTAAAATTATTTATTTTATGTTATTCTGTTTATACTTTCTTTTTTATTTTCTATACTTTCTGTGGTTGTTATCTTGTTCTGTTCTTAGCCCTGAAGAAGGCTAGAAACTCTAGCCGAAACGTTGGCACAATAAAATAGGTTAAACCAACTTATTTGTGTTTCTCTTTGACCGCACCCCCAACCATCTTCTCCTCGTATACAATTCTATATTTTTTACTTGTACAACGTTTCGGGATATTATCCCATACTCATGTATAATTGTTTCTTCATATTTGTCAATTTTATCAATTACCATTGTTAAATCTTGTCACTATTGACATATAGTCTAAAATATTTTTATGAACACATGAAATATTGAAGTATTAGTGTATAAAACATTCAATTCTGTTTCCAGGTATATTAGGAATTGAGTGTACTATCAAAGAGCCCAATCATTTTGTTTACAGTACCTTTGCAATGACCTCAAATTCTTCACACTACCTAATTATTCTGATTCGTACTTTCCTAACTCCCCTTCCTAGAACCACTTTGATTTCCTCTATTGACATGTTTGGATTTCTAGCATTTCGACATGAGGACTCTAATATGTTAATCGGTTTAGATCAGAACTACATCATCTGTATCGGTATAAATTTTTGTTATCACTATTTAAAACTTCTTCTGCAACCTTTTCCCCTAAATAATTTATTGGACTAGAAAAAAATAAACAGGTGCTCCAGGCCTTCATTGCTCATTCAATGAAGGTTAATTAATCATTTAAACGAAGTGAATATTGATGACGGCAATATTTTGTATAAAGAAATTATGCTTTTACATTCTCATAAAATGTACTGTTATGGGAATTGAAAGTAAAAAATATAATTTACTGAAAACAATTAAACAATAGAACACATAATTGAGTATATCGAAAGGGGGGATCAAGAAACTCTCTCCCCACTCCCCAAGAAAAATAATTGATAGATATAACCTTCTCCCTAAAGTGACAGTCAATGGGATCTCGTTCAACTTAATTATTATATTTTTTTTTTCCGATTTTCAACTTTTATATATTCTTTATATTTAATTGTACAAAATCAGACTGTAAGATAATAAAATAAAATATATTAACAAAATACATACTATTTATGATTCTGAACTCGTAGAAATATATTAATGTATCCAGTTTGAGGTTTCTGTTTGAAAATGAGAATCTGAAAAAAAAAATGTTTAAAACTTCATCTCATCATTCAAAAGTATTTTTTAAATTGCTTAAAGCACATATGTGCAATTGAAAATATAAACATGTTATAAGGAAATTTGGTTGTATAGTGGATAGAATTTTTATTTTTTTTTTAAAACCATTAGAACTGAATTTGGAAGAGGTGAGGTGCTACATGTTACCCAGAGACAAGGTCGTTGCAGTTCCTCTGATGGCTCCTGAGTCCAGCGGAGGGCGTGAGTGGCATCCCGTGTCGGGTCATTAATACACAGCACAAGGCAGCTTTTGTGTTAGTCCCACTTTTACTAACCTAGGGATAATAACACGTGCGGGTCACGTGACCCACCCTGAATTTATCTTTATATAGGTATAGTGGTTCTAAATTGCCGATATAGTCGCTACATCCGTTGATTCAGCCTTTTCACGGTGACCATTGATAACGGAATCAACTGCCTAGCCTCCAGCAGTTCCAGTTCTAGTCAGGTTTAGTAGATAAGTCCAGTTAGTCTGCTCCTGTTGGCAATTAGTTTCAGTGCAGGAATACGAAAAAAAAATTATGATAAAATATACTACTATAGAATACTGTTTCCAACAGAACACTACCCCATGACGTGTTAATATCCCTTTTGTCCTTGGCCTGATACCAACCAAATTCTCAAAATTACACATTAACTTTCTAATCATGCTTATATCATTGGTTCAATCCTTATCCAGTTCCACTCATCCCTACAGTTCACCTCGAAGTTTGAAACGGCAGTGGCCAAGAGACTTACAATAAAATAAAATCGACAATTGGAGGTATGGAAATGGCCAGATGCTCCACTCATGTAGTGTTTGCGTCTTTAGCGCACTTACTCAGCCATCACTGGCACATTACCAGTGACGTGATGAGAGAGGAAAAACATGTCTATATTGTTATAATTACTGTAGTACTACTTTCCCGTATTAATTTTCTAAATGAGCCTTTAAATTCACAATTTTATTTACTATTTAACGTATAGAAACATACAAAAAAATTATATAAGTTTTTACTAAAATTGATCGGTTTTTATCGTTTACTCAATGCTAAATTGTTATAGAATCAATAATGAAAATACGAAGAATGATTTTATGGAGTTATCGTATCAGCTGAGAGGCTCCTAACAAGGCTAAGAAAAAAGCTAACTATTTAATAATTATGTTGACGAAAACACTTATCGGACTGGTGAAATAAAAAATGTTCTCCGCTTAGTCAAACGTGCGATATTTGATCAGATCATTTATTCATGCGTTTTTAACCATACTATTTTAATCAAAATAAGAATTAACTGATATTGAATACTACTTAATTGTACATACATGAATTAATATAGTTTGAGTCGTTTTTGAGTAAAGTGTAAACTGGCTCTTAAGTAAGTTAATTATGACAAATATGTTCCTGCAGTTTCTTAGGCAGAAACACAGCTTAAATACGTATTTTCAATATTATTTCGTTTTTGTGTTCAGCAGTTCTAACGCCTTAATAAGGAATACTATTAGCAGACACACAGAAGCACAGACACCCATATTAACCTTATTTGTGTTGATCATTGCACAACAGATGGAATAGTGCTTAGCTTGCTGAAGTCATAGGCAAATCAGTTTTTTTCAAATTGTTTAGTTTAAGTTCGAAGAAAACTAATTAGTTTCGGACTTGAACAACTCGAAACCAACTTGATTCAAATATCTGTTGAAAAAAAAAACATCTTATAAACCTAATACGAAAATCTTGACTGTGTTTTTTTTGTTATTTTAAATAGGTGTACTTTAAAAACAGAACATAAGTATAAAAGATACTTAAGCAGTGAAATAAGTATAACAGGCAGTGTGTGAAGAGTGCGGTTCTATTGTAGTGTGTGCGCAGCCCATGAGACTTTTTTTCCTCTTCATACTTACATGTTTTATTTAATACTTTATTGTTATTTGTATTTACATTATGCAATCAGGCGATGAATTAAGCAATTAGCCCGGTTTATTCCAAAACCTCAACATATTTCTGCTAATAAATCTGACAAAGACCTACAATCAGAAGAATCGAATTCGAAAAAAAGAAATTTGGGACGTAACGATTCAACACAGTCCCAGTCTCCTGTTAAAAAATGAGAGTAAATTAAGGAAATTACTCCTTTAAAAGCTAGGGTGGGCGGCCCATTTAACATGTTTTCAGAAATTGATCTTTCCACAGATAAGCACACTAGAGCAACACCAAGTACTAGCAATAATAGCAATACTAACCCAAATTCTCAGCCCAATTTCATAAAAATACCACCGATATTCCTACATAATGCCAATATTTATAAACTACTATTACATGATTTAAATGCATTGTGCATCGGACCATTCACTACCCAACTTATCTGAAACAACATAAAAATTATGTTATTGAATATAGACGACTATAAAACTATGACGAAGTATTATGATGAAGAAAAATTGAGAACCATACATTTTCAATGGATAAAAATAAATATTTGAATGTAGTGATTAGTAAGATTCCCTATAGTATAACCGAAGATGAATTAAAGGCTGAATTAGTCTCAAAACAATTTGAAGTTGTTTACGTATCCAGAATATTAAATATAGATAAAAAACCGACTCCACCCTGCTCAGTATCTCTCAAAAACAACGAAAAGATGAAAGATATTTTTAATTTATTTTATGCAATAATTATAGTAGAACCTAAACATAAAAATATTGATATTCCTATGTGTAAAAACTGCGATACGGTCGTACAAAGAATTGTTGTCATATGGAACCGAGGCGTGTTAAGTGCAAGGGTAAACAGCATTTTTCAAAATGCCCATACAAATTTACGGATAAGCCAGTTTGTGTAAATCGTGAACTAGCTCATGCGGCTAATTACAAGATATGTAAGTATTATCAAATCCTTAAAAATAAAATAAACTCACCTTCAGAACCAGATATTCGTTGAACGAAGATTAATTCATAAAACTCATATATCGATGTTATTCGATCAAAACAACCGGAACCAAAAACTCAGTCCACAGTTAACCAAGACAACAAAATAAATGGTGAAAATATTGTCTTCAATAACTAAAATTATCATCGAAGCTTTCAAATGTTATTTGCCACGAATCATAACACATCTATCCACG
>NW_027105076.1:83497-85391 GCF_000696795.3 Halyomorpha halys
AAATACTTTTTATTTATTGATAGATATTACAATCTGCCACACAGTTGTGGGCAATAGGTAATAGTTGTTCACATTCATACAAAAATAAAATAAAATTAAGATAGAAATAAATAAATGAATGAAAAAAAAAGAGACTCAAAATAAAGGTTAAAATATTATTAGAAGATCGCAATTTCCGTTTCTGAACCCTCGAGTCACTTCTACCTACGATAAACTCATTTACCATTGTTTGGCCAATTCAAGCATCATCAGAAAATAAAAAATATCACTTGTACGACGATCAAATAAAACACATATCAAGAGCCCAAAAAGACAGTTCCACTGAAGATTGCTTATCCCTTCAATGCATTCAAACACATACTGTTATAGTGTATGGATGTTGTGATTACAAGATAAAATGATTAACTATATTTTTAGAAGTTACAGCGATAAATTGTGATTATATTCTCAACGCATGCAAAAATTGTTATGAATCTTTCTAAATTCGTACAGTATATCTAGTGTATTTAAGTTCAGTAAAAGCCTATCGTTAATAATTTCTATTTGTCTCAAAATTATCATAAAAGTCAGCATAAAACACAGATTTTCTCGGAAAATAAGCTTACCGGAAAACAAATGGACGATATATACAATTGAAGAGGTATATAAAAGGTAAACAAGGACTGTGAATCGACCAGTAGGATAAAACAGAGCCATTTGTAAGTCCCAGGAGGGAAGAAGGTTGGCAGAGAGTGTTGCCGTCAATGGTGAAATATTGGCCGGACGAGTATTTGCGGGTTCGTCCCGCTGGGCTAATAAACAGGCCAACTCTGGCGAGGGCCCAGGTCAGCTGTATATACTTATATATACTGTATCCGCCACCTGCTCCGGCAGCTTTATGGTACCCTACTGATTAGTTCCAAGCTCCTAGCTCAATCGTTGGTCAATGATGTTTGAGTTATTTTTAAAACTTGAAATAACAACAGAGCTACTAGTTTTCTATATCCAAAAATAAAAAATAAATTTAAAAAAATTTGTATGAAAAATTATATAGTTTTATATTAAACACTTCTTTGTGGTTATTATAAGCCACCAGCACATTCCATGCTTTTAGCTTCAGGTTTTCCAAACGTTGTTCTATGAACCATTCATAGCAGAAAAGGTTAGAGTAATTTTATCTGCACGTTCAAAAGCAATTTTCGTTAACTTGGTTGCTGTTTAAAAATGAATGGAATTATTTCATATTTTTTTAAATACGGTTTTCTGGAGTTTTGACGTGTGCAGGATGAAAATTACATTATCCTCCTGTACTCTGGTCAGAATCATTTTCAATCTTTAACTTTTGTTTAATTTAGATATTCCCCAGATTAAAAGTTGGGGGATATTACCCAAATTAATTTTTATTTAATGGTATCGCGGGTGTGAATTGAATTGACTGCACTTGCTATATTTTAAAATAAATGAAGAATGGTGATGTGGTTATATCATTTATATTCTTGATTGCATAATAAGACACATGATTATATGGGGGTTTGTCAGAAGGTTGTACAATGTGGTTTAATATTTAATTTTGATTGTGGATGAATTGTTGATCTCAGCCAAAAATGATGTGGCTCTTAAGATTCTGTTCACTCTTCTGTTTTAGAAGCCAAGATGAGCCTACTGCCTCATATATCTGCCACTAGTAGCATGTTGAACTTTTCATATAGCATCTCGGATGTCTATCCGTATGTGAGAGGGGGGCAAAGTTTACTTGTAGGTTATAAAAGAAATTTATTTTTTTTTTATTATTTATTTATTGTAATTTACAACTGTAAAAAATAATACAATAGGTAAATATGTAGTATGTTTCATATACACTTGAAAATCTTGGGAAGGAACCACCCATTGGTGGTACTTCAAACATTAATATAAA
>NW_027105076.1:86111-86514 GCF_000696795.3 Halyomorpha halys
CATTGAAGGGGGAGAGGGTCTAGGAATAGGATTAGAATGGATGTGAAGTAGAACCGGGCTATGATCTGAAGAGAGGTCATCTAAAAAAGAAATTTTAAATTTATTGGGATGACACATGCCTATTGTTAATGAATAATGATCCTTCCATTGTATCCCAATCCCACATCAACACCCTTGAAGAATGAGGATGGAGGATTAAAATAAATTCCACCAAATCACATTTACCCATCGTCATAAACCTTCGTCTTGCCCCAAAGTATCTTTTAATAATACCCCACTTATCCCTGTTGAACAGATCCGTTATTTAGGACATGGAATCCTCATACAAGACTGAAAAGACAGGAAACTGCTCGTCGATTCCGACTATTACAACATTTACTAGACAAACGGTCCAAACTTCCAA
>NW_027105076.1:86564-91934 GCF_000696795.3 Halyomorpha halys
GACTGAAAAGACAGGAAACTGCTCGTCGATTCCGACTATTACAACATTTACTAGACAAACGGTCCAAACTTCCAATCCAATACAAAAGACTGATCTACATTACTGTTATAAGGCCTATCTGGACATACGGAATTGAGCTATGGGGCTCCACTAATCCATCTTATTCCTCTCGAATCCAATCCTTACAGTCCAAAATCCTTAATACTCCTTACAAATCAAATCATCCATCAGGATCTCAATGTCCCCTATGTTCCACCAGATACCAATCCTTCCATAATAAACTTCTCAACCACCCAAACTAACTCGTTTCTAACCTGTCTTCTCCTTCACTACCTTATAATCCTCGAGATCTTCTCCTTTAGAAATGTTTTTGGAGTTCTATTAATGGGTAGATTCTCCACATGTTTGTATCATGTCATAATATCACTTACAGCAAATTTACTTGATGTGTATTTATGTATACAGTTGTAAATAACAATAAATAAATTATTAAAAAAAATTATTGTTGCATCGAAAAACCTTAATTAATGACTTGTTTTGCTTATATCCAATTCACGGTTTCTGCAGTCCATTTGGCTTTGTCATCTTGTTGATTTATTTTCAAATTATTTGAAATGGATAAAAAAATAAATTAAAAAAATAGCAACCCCGTAGACTCTATTAGTGTAGCTTTACTTAATATGATGCAAGTATGTCAGATATATTTCTTTTATTTTTACTTAAACTAAAGTTTCATTATCTGATGTATTACTGTTTTTTAATATTTGTATGCACTGTGTAAATGAATACTTAGAACGGCCAATCTTGTTGCCCTTAATTATGACAGCGTGTATTATTTTTCTTCCACAAAATTAAAAAGTTAATAAACTAAATTAATATAAATAAACTAGTATATTACCTTATAGTCTTATTACCTTAAAAAATATCACAAATACGATTTTCCAAATTGAAATGTTTTTTATTTAGATTAAATATTTTATAAATAATATATTTATGACAGTTATGATATAAAGTAAAGAATTTTTATTTTAAATAAAAACCAAGGAGGCCTGGGGTTGAAGTGAGGTAAAACCATTGCCTAGGGGATAGATCATCTCCTAATCCCAGGAAACAGCAATTTTTTTTCCATTCTTCAACCTTCTCTAGGATTCGAACTGGTAACCCTTCGCTTTCCTGGTAGTGCAATACTTAAGTTGCACCCTGCCATAGGTGGTTCTGCTTTTATTAAACACGGTGAATCAACCTGAAAGTCTTTAAGACATCCCTGGTTATAGGCAGCGACTACATTAGTACTGACATGGTGTCTAAGACATGTTCAATAGATTCATGAGTAGAAATCTACTCATGGAATCGAAGACAGGAGGTACGGCTGGTGAATTGTGACCTATTCATCAAAGAAAGCATAAACCGTTTCATCACTCATCCGAGACACCATATATAACAACTACAAGGGAGAGCGAATGAAAAATAAAGTAAATAAAACCCTTAGGGCAGCTATTTATAAGGAAGAGAAGCTGGATAAAGCGTTCTTCATGTAGGAATTGATACTATATAAATATAAATCGCCAGACACTGAAAAGTTCTTCAGGGGTCAATGGTATCTAAACAGAAATGATATTCTCATCAATCTGAAGCTTTAAGCAAAAAAAATCATCTCAAGCACTTTGACACCAGCTGGAAATATTCGGAATCACCGCTGCTACCTCTGAGCTCTGGAAAGTTTTAATCGTGCTAAATAAGGAACTAAGGATTATAATAGGAGTAATAAAGTTCACACTAATAGGAAAAATAGATCTCCTCCACAAAATCCTTCAACAAAAGACAGAAGAGGCATGAAACTCTTAACCCTAAATGCAAAACCCCAGCATGTTCCGGAACATCACTTTCAAAAATGGGGAAACGAAAAGAAATATTAACCGAATAAAACAAAATATCCCCCAAATCATTTCAAAATTGACTAATCACACCACAAATAATTCCTGGTGTCAAAATCTAGCAAAACTTACGCGAGTAACGTGTGCGATTTCTTTCCCTTCGCTATTTAAAAACCAATTATCAAAAATCTGTGGACTGGATACATCCTAACGCATTAGTCACAAATGCAAATTGGTGTACTAGGTATCCATAAGGTATTTCCTTCAGGAAACAAAATCGAAAAGACTGTTCTAACTGGATTTGCTTCTTCAAATTATTGGGTAGAGATAGTAGACATATGTGAAGTCTTGAGGCTGCTTAGGGCAGTAAAGAGACCTGAAAACTCGAAAATTGTAAATATGTCTGATGCGTCGTCAATGTTGCAACCTCTTAGGTTAAAAAGGGACAACGTAACGAGGAAAATTACTAAGGAATTAAAAAGTCTGATTGTCATACACAATAAATTCATCCTACAATGGAGTCAGAGCCTTGCTGGAAACTTAAGGACAGGCCAAGGAGAAGATTTTAGTACGCAGTAAAATCTCCCCTCCCTCCCCCAGCACAAACACGAAACGGGCCTCTTACGTTTTCCACAGCCGCTAATAGCCAAGGATTCATTAACAGTTACACACGTTACGACTCCAGGGACCAAATGAATTCCTCATCTCAGAAAATAATATTAAAAAAGAAGAAGAAGAAGAACCAAAATCTTTCAATTCGGAAAGATTATTAAATTATGAACTAAAGAGATTTTCTAAATAAACCGATGATTTACAAGTTAATAAATATTTAATCTAGGTAAAAAAATACCCTATTTAGAAAATACGAATTTGATCGTAGAGGATTTGATTTGGTTAGCCGACGACATGTGAATCCCCGGAAATAATATGGTGTCCCCCAGCTATAAAATAGGGCATTCGTAAAAAAGTAATATTCCAAAGACCAAAGGTATTAGCTAAGGGGCAAGAATCATCCTTAGCACTTCGCGACTCAGTTTAGTAGAGAGAAAACTGGAACCTGAAAGACTGGCATCCACCCGTCCCTACTGAAATCTTTCCACTCCTTCCATTTTTTGATTCCACTTAAAGCCCTAGGGTTATTTTTATTTATCTTTTAAGAAAGCAACGATATCTATAACATATCGATGGCTTACTTCACAATAGTGCTGAGAACATTTTCACTGACTAGAGAAAATAAAATTAAGAGAATTCTCTTATAGAAAAATCACCACTTTTCATTATTTTTCTTTGACTAAACGAATTTAGATTTTATACTTAAATCTTTTTAGTAAAAAAAAATTAATAAAACAGTTGTAATTTTCTATTTAAATATCAGAAATGCAACAAAATGCATAAGTTGTTTTAATAATTTAACTGCCAATAATTCATTCTTAAATTAAATTCTTCGAATGTTTTCTCTTTCATTAATAAATTGCTTCGATAGTTATTTAGCTTGATGTATTCAAAGGCTTTAATCAAACAAGCAACAATATCACATTTTTTGTTACACGTCAATATAGATGAATAAGTTAATATCAGGTAATGTTTGACTAAAGAGTTCATACAATGGTTACAAATGGGCAAATATTAGTTTTTAATTGTATATCGGATATATTTGTTTTATAAATGTAACATCAATTTTTTGTTAACATTAATAATTTTTGTCACAATTATGGGGGCCACCGTCCCTTCTATAATCTATTATATAGATTATAGAAGGGACCATTTTAATTAATTTATTGCCCAGAAAATTTTGGATTAAGCGACATTCCGGTTATATTCATCAATAAAAAATTCAGACAATTACAATATCTACTTACTCGACCTTTTTTATCTGAAAAATCATGCATTACTTCTTAAAAGTCTAGTTTTTTTAAGTGCACCAGTGTCTATCGACATCAGCGAAGAACTGTTTTATCTTTCTTGACGTTATCACACTTCTCAGTTCATTTTTGATTTATCAATTTCAGGCCTGTAGTTTAAACATAACATTGACCATAATTACTGTGGTTCTATCGTTTTGAAGCCAATTAATTGTTGGCCTTTAAATAAAATTAGCTCATTCGATCTAAATCTAATTTTTAGATTGATATGATTATTTCGTTGATATAATGGTAGAAATATATTCTCCCTGTCCCTTTTATCATAGAAGGATAGTACATTTCTCCTTCTAAAATGTTTTATTCTTAAAAATAGTTTTTTCCTATCCATTAATTTATCTGCCACTGCCCTTGGTAAAAGTTCCGATTTTATGTTTTTTATATTAACATATAATACTATATATTCGAATGTTATAATGTCATTTGATGAAGGACACTGTAGTTCAAAACATCACCTCAGGGAAAAAATAGTAGTGAAATAGAATTGTGTAGGTATTATTATAAAAGCATCCAGCTAAATATTATGTTTGCAAAAATAATGCTTTTTGGAAAAAAAAAAAGAAAAATGAAATAAAAAATTTAAATGATCAACCCCATTCAGCGACAAACACAAGTGAAAAAAAAACAACCATATTATGATATGAACTGTCAGTAAATTTGTCATAGGGTGTTTATAGTTTACCGTAGATTTCATATGAGAAGATTGTTTATTTGTGTCAACGTTTGACCTTGATTCAGAGAACAATAAATGATAACAAACAAACTTGGAAATATATAATATAATAATTATTATAATATATAACAATAAATTAACTAGATAGTAGATGATTCACGATTCCGTAATGTTTTGAAACAAAATGAGTTCAATATCCCGAAAATGATTATATCAAATGAATAAAATCTGTACTTATTTAAGAATATATTGAAATTAACGCTTATCTAAACTATTGGTTTTATTGGTCAAATTACACGGTGATATTCTAAAAGTATTTAGAACGATTTGAGCTTTAAATATTAGAAAAATACTAAACTAGATATAAGTAGTATGAATTGAACGTTTCTAAATATGAGCTCAACCGATTTCTAAATGTTTAGTATGAAATTACTGACCCACAGGTTCCCATCAGATATTTGATTATGTTTTCCCAAAACCAATAATTTTACCGCCAGAAGTCTGTATAAACTTTATTTAATAATCAAAATTTATCGAAACTGTTTTGATATGCCATTTTACTCTTATTTCCCATTGTTCACTATCTCACAATGCCGAAAAATACCCACTTCACGGTGTAATAAGACAAAGTCTTGAAAAATTTGTTATCTACAAGTTTTTTAAAATTTATGGCACAGAAGCATTATTTATTATCTCTTTTAATAGATCTAACCCACTTCTTACAAATTTCGGTTCTTTGTAATTTTTCATGATATAATACCAATGTAAATTGTATAAATTACAAATTTTTAATAATGACAATCGATAAATATAGAAGGATTAAATTACAAGTATAACTAGCTTGGTGGTTCGACATTATTGTCAATTTCTTTTGTACTATATATCCAAATGTCACGAATGAATG
>NW_027105076.1:92444-109665 GCF_000696795.3 Halyomorpha halys
TTAAAAAAAAAATGAATCGTTACATACAAATAATAAAAATAGAAAATTTAATGGAGCTATAAGATAAATAAGTCACGTCTTTCAACCTAAAGTGGACACCTGCAAAGACGAGAATGGTGACATAGTCGAAGGGAAAAGTCTTGTGATCGACAGATGGGAGTTATTAAATTAAACTAAAAATGAAAAAATTAATGCTGAGGTATTAATATCGAACGACAATGACACACCTAATATTTAAGACTTAATCTAAGGAATTCAGAAATTTAAAAAAAAAGAATATTGTTTTCGATAAAGATTTACAAACGGTTTTAAATTTTTTTTATAATTAGTTGCAAGCGTATGCTCACACATCTATTTGATTTGGTCTTTGACATATAGATCGCTGAAAGCATGCCTCAAGAGTGGGGAACTTGTTTGATTTGTCTCATTTTTCAAAAAAGGGAGTATGTCACAATATAAGAATTAGGAATGAATTTCTATAAAAGAATTATTCCAAGAAAGTGTATATCAGTACGGATTTTGAAAATAAAAAGGAACAGTTGATCAAAAGTTTACAGTAAGACATATGTTAGAAAAATGCTGGGTGCATAAAACCAGCCTTTATATTCTATTTATTGACTACCACGATAGTTTATTGACTTCACTTTTAGATCATACCTTCTGAGGAAGCCCGATGACGAAGTAACAAAAAAGATTCTTTTTTCCAAAACAACTTATGAGGCCAGAAAAAGAGGAAGACCGAAAAGAAGCTGGTTAATTTAGAGAACTAACTCAGGTAGATGAGGGTAACAAACTAGAGAAAAGGTTAAGAATATGGACGTCTGGAGTACTATTGTTCAGGAATCTAAGTTCCATTCCGGGCTGTAGAACTACGGAGAAAATAAGAATGTAATTATAAACTTTAACAATCCAAGAAGTGAAAATTAAAACAGGTAGGGGCTGGAATGGGTGAAAACCTCAGTGACTGAAGACATCTTCAACAAACGTGACATTTTCATGATCTATGCATATGTTTCTAATAATGTTTTTATTATTATATTATAAATATACGTATTAACAATAAACATGTGCATTGTTAATTTTTAGCAATAGACGGATAATTATGATGGTAGAATGTAAGAATAGGTCACTTAGTGCAAGAGTGAGTACTATGTAGGAATTTGAAATATTTCAATTCGCATATATTCGTTCACAATAAGCTAAAGTAGACGAATTTTTATCAAAAATGAGTAGAATTTCTACTAGTTTTGGAGGAGCAGCACGCCGAACAGTAAGTTTTTAATATTTATCAATATGTTCTACAAAAGAAAATTTCCTCTTTTACTTTCTTGTAACCTATTATAAAGAATGGTCACCTTCAAATTATTCGAAATCGAGAGTTTTTTAAATATCAAATGTTGAGTTTTATTTTTTTTTACAACAGGAATTGTCTTAATTTAACCCTAGAACGACACACTGGGGTGTCACATACCCCAGCACTTTTTAAATTTTGAATAATTCCTACATGTGTAGCTCTTTTGCTAAATCCCGCCGTGTAAATAACTTTCATTCATAACATAATTGATTCTGATTATCTGCTGCCATGTGTCAGTCTCGTTTTGCTATTTATTGTGATTTGAACTAGTCTTGGGGTATCTCACACCCCAGAGTGTCCTTAGTGTAAGTAAATAATAAATCCGGTAAACTCTCATTAGAGGAGCTTTTCTCTACAAAAAGGGACCATCCTTTATTTCGACATGAACTGAGCTTCCTCTCATACTGCTTGAGATTTGATGATAAACTAAATAGACAAGAGAGGAAGGCTAATGACAAAATGGCACCCAACCAACAATGCAAGATGATGCAGTCATTGAAGAATCTGGTAAACCACAAGTCATACATGATTATAATTTAAATAAAGGATGAACTGATACTTTTGATCACATGTGTAAAGGGTACTCAACGGCCAGAAAAACAAAGAGGTGGCCACTCCATTTTTTTTTTTTTGGAATGTTGGATCATATCGGGGTGAACAGTATGATATTGTTTAATCTGGTAAAGTAGGAAAATAAAATGAAACGCAAAGACTTATTTTTTGGTCTGGGATATTCACTTCTGGAACCCTGCCTAAAGAGGAGGCTACAGGCAGAGGCACTTCGTCGGTCACTGCGCCTAGGTATTGATGACATTTTAGGAATAGATGCGCAAATAAATAAATATACGATCTTGGAGAAACAAGTAAGGTGTTCTTTTTGTGAAAGGGGAAAGGACAGGAAGACGAAATTGACATGTCTGCAATGTTAGAGAGCTATTTGCAATGAACACAGGGTGGCAATATGTCTGCAGTGTAGTGTGTGAAAGAGGTCCCTTCGGGGCTCACTCAATGTATTTTATTCATTTTTAATTTTAAAAATGACTTTCCACCTCGTTTTATGATTCATTTACTTCGTATTTGTCTGTATTTAAGAGCCATACAAATAATTTTTTTTATTTTGGAACAACAATTAATTTTTATTCATTTTTTAGCTAGTTGGCTCGTAAAATTTTACAATATGTGATTTTTGGAAATACATATGTACATAGCCCATTTTGAAATGATTTATTTTTGTTACCTAGACCATTGGTTATTTTAAAATGCATTATAAGCATTGCAGGTTATATCACTTATATTTTATACCAATTCATATGTTGGGGTGTATCACACCCCAGAGTGTCAGATTAAGTTGATTTATAGAAGTGTGTCATTCTAGGGTTAATGATATATTTTCTTGAATTATATATTGACATTTACGAAATCTGTAAAACTATTTTATATATATAGTATTTAATGAGGTCGAATCATGCCATACCTCACTGTTGGTTATGTTTAGGACATCCAAATCGGAATATTTTGGTTCAATTTTCAACTGTGACAAATGGTTACATTAAGCTGATGAATACCTTTGAGAAAATCTAGTTTGCCCCAAAAAATAGGAAAGGATTCGTCTTATCCCTTCAACTGGGTTCTCATTGTTGTAAGCAAACAAATGATAAGACTGAGTGTCACCTTATTATGATCGACTGCTATCCAAACTCATTCTAAAGAGCATTAGTAATTTTAGAATGACGTCAGTTTCATCCTCTAGAAAGTTCCTTGGATGACGACAATGGATTACAATGAAACTTGGGTGGCTTCACTATCTCATTGATGTTATATAATGTGACTGAGACATTATATAACATCGATATAGTCTTTTCTGCATTGAAACATTTTGTTAAAATTGAGGTTTCAGCGGGATATATTAGCCTGTGGCATGAAATAAAAACATACAAACGCAACGGTAAAAAATAAATAAATAAATTCACTAAAAATGTTTATTATTGCATTATTATTATTATTGAAAACATATTGCACTCTAAAACAACGATCGGACCCCCAAGCCCACGCGGAAGAACGTTAGCAGTAGCTCAACTTTTCCTCCTGTTCACTTCTACTAAAACAACATGATATTTTTATTGTTTTTAGATTTAAAATAAGTTTTAATAGCCTTCTGTAACGAAAATGTCTCTGAAAGAACTCATTATGGAAATTTCATTAAGCCTCACCCAAAAATGGAACGTCATCGTTTTTCTTCTAAATCCTTTAATTACTAACATTATAGTTTTGTTACTGGTAAAGCACAAAACATTTTTGCTTCACTTAAAACAATGTTGCTCAATTTAAAAAATATTTGTTACCATACAGTTGTAACCATACAGCGATTTGTGGTATCAACATAAAACCTTCAGGTTCGTTAAACCTTTTATTATTATTATGTAGTCATCCGGCCAGATAGTTTTGTTTTTAATTGTAAATTTTGTTTTTATTCTCAAGGGATATAGTTTTAGAATAATGTTTCTTTTTGAGCCTACGTAATGGAGCTAGAAAAAAAATTAACACCTCTTCAAATTTTGAATTTTTACTTTCACAATCCGCAAAATAAAAAATCCGCGGATTTTCTGCAAACCTAAACTACAAATTATTCGATGATGATTCTTAAAACTCATAACTATCCTTCTGATCATTTCAAAATGACCAGTTTGAATTTACTAAGGTGGAGGGAAAATCCTTAGTGTTAAAATACTAAACATAAAAAATTTAGTACTTAGTTTTGGTATATTATTGTCTATTATGAACTTTTAAAACCAATCAATGAAAAAACAACAATTTTTAATAGTGCTCGACTTGAATACTTTTTTAACTTAACCATTATCGTTTAGAAAAAAAATTGATTAGGCTAGCATAAATTTCATTTTTGAACTCACTTATATAATACATGAAATGTATAGTAAAATATATATAATACATTTCATGTACTACATGTGTATGAACTACTAATTTTGATTTTAATGAAGGGCTCGAAAAAATAGATTGCACCTTCAGTAGGCTAAAATCGATTTAATGTATTTTCAGAGCCGATTAAAGTCAGTTTCTCCTAAAGTAAAAGTGAGCTGCATCTTTAGAAAGATGAATGGAAACAAAAAATGGCTCACAGAAGTAATTGAGGAATATATTAAATTTAAAAAAGAAACAGAAATTAATAAGGAATCGACTAACAATTTAGAAGAAGATCTTCTAGATCCTATGGTAAGATCAAATAACATAAGTTAGATTCTGAACTAATAGAATGTAACGAATAATCATATTTATGTAATATTCTCAACAGAAGATTAATTAATTAATTTACAATATCTGCTTGATTGTCAGAAATAACAGAACCCTAGATAAATCCAAAGGGCTGTCAGTTTCTGCCCTCGTTCTACAAGTGGTGAAAGAAGAAATAAAAAAAAAAAAAAAAAAAAAACAGCCAATAAAAATTTCATCGCTTAAGTAGCGAAAGTAGTACCCTCCGAAGTGTTGACTCATGAAGTTATCCATCTAACGGAGAAAAATTTTTTAAGCCTTTAAAAGTCGTAGAAAGGCTAAATCACTGCAAGTACAAACACTAATTCAAAGCATAGGGGAAAACATTTGAAAACATCTTTACATGATTATAACTCACCAAAGACCTTAGCAGATATAATTAAAACCCAGCCACTGAAGTCAACCTAGAAGTCAAAACCAACGTATCTTGCGATCTATGGCTCGGACGAGAGCCCAGCAAACATCATTAATAGTTTTCTTTTTCCCGATCCCCTACCACAGGACTCCCGTCTACCTCTGAACTAGGGGTGAATTCCTTTATTGTACGCGCAACCATACCTGGCTCGGTGGTCTTGATCTTAGTCCAGCACGCAAGCAACATTCGATGAAGGGTTAAAGAGAAACGAGTAACAATCCAAAAATTCAAATGAGCATAAAAACGATAAGAGGTGTGCCTCACACATGAGATCAAACAAAGTTTCAACAGGAAAGAATATCCAAGTGGTCTCCACCCCATTAGTCAACCACTATCTCGATCCAGTTTTATCCTCAATGGCTAGACATGGCTTAGCTGAAAATTGGGTCCTCAAAGTGGACACAATATTTCAGTCCCAGTTGTTGGAAGTTAGAAGCATTAATTGAGGTTGGTGGACTTTACAATGAAGTTGTACGTTGATGCTCCTGGTTGTGCTCAGTTTTCATTTTTATGCAATGAAAATTATAAGAAGAAAATTTTAAAATAGCATTAGAATTCTAGAACTAATGGTTTTTAAAAATAACCTAAAGTAAATGTACCATATATTTACAAGTTTATCAAATAAAAATATATTTTTTTAAAAAGAACTTTCTGTTAAAAGGATAAAATGGTGATGTTGTTACACAAATCTTATAGGACTGATTCACAAATTACGACAATCGCAGAAAAGTTGAACTTCATTCTGCCATTCGTGAGGTACTCAATGGTGAGTTGATAATTTATGTTTTTTTATTTAGGTATTCACAACAGTGACAAAAACAAAAATATCCTACATTAAATTCCTTGAAACTTAGCGGTGGCCACGGGGTAAAGCGGGTGGCTACTAACACGAAGGACCCAAGTTCGAATCCGACTGGGCAGAAAATTGTTTCCTGTTACACTGCAGGCGTCAGTCAACTCCTGTGGGTTCTTAGATCCCTCCTGGAGTCCGCCCAGCCTCGTAAATTGGGCACCCTTAATTGGGTAAAAATCATCTGGCGGTCGAGAGTGATTCTGACCACATCACCTCCTTGCAACACCGTTGGTCTAGTAACAGTACTTCTTTACAAAGTACTGAACCCCTGACCCTTCATGGGTTGTAGCGGTACAGATTTAATTTTTTTTAAATTCATTGTTTTTTTTATTAAAGTAATCCGAATTTTTTTAATTTGTATAAAGTCGGGGTCGGGGGTTTAATATTTTGATGCCTCCCCTTACCGCGTTTCGGGGACTGCGAAGCCGCTGCAAAGCCGCCCGAAATCATCTATCATGACATGCAGGACAGACCCTGGCTTGCCCCTTCTACCACGCCAGAGTTCAGAAGGCGCTGGCCAGCCTCTGAGGGAGAAGCAATCTTCTTTGTGTTCATGAAGCGATTTCATGGTTCTCACCATTTCGCCCACCGCTGAGGCTGCACCGGGAAGTGGCTAGAAGACGTCACTGCGGCGGCGAAGATCTCACCAGATAAGCCATTATTATATTACCCATGAGACCATCCTAAGTTTGTTCTGGTATCATATTATTATAAATAAATGATTTAAACTAAAATCACTAACACATTCTGCCCTCCAGGGAATTCATATTTGAACTTATGAAAAATAGGAAATATATGCACGTTTATTGATAAGTAGGTCTCATAATTTCAACATCCCTTTTCCACATTAATATAAATCAAAGTTCAACATACACTCGGGATACCTGAAGTAAGACACGACCAGATCGGGATGTATGCAGCTGATAATAATTAATAAAAACAATTAAATTCCTTTTATCCTATACGTTTTTGATGACAAATTTTTTTTTTTAAATTTCTAAAAGTGTATTTATTTATAACTCAAATACATTTTAAACTTAATTAAATCAAAACAAACGTCTACATTAAAATTATTTAATATATTTGTTATTATTAAAAAATATTAACATTAATCATTTATTCACCAAGGGAACATAATTAAAATTAAATTATTAATAAAACATTTAAACAATATTTTATTTTTTTCAATTAACAAATACTTAAAAAAATTATTAGAGGAATCAGATTTTTCCTTCTTATTTCTCAATTTAGTATTAAACATTTTCAGTACAGAAAAAAAATTATAAACACATATTACTAAGATATTTTTTTAAAAAATGTGATAACGACAAACAAAAAATTATCAAGATATAACAAGTAATTTTCTCCGATCGGTGTCAATTCCTTAGATGATATTGAAATATTATCCTGCGGACAAATCTCATGAGAAAAAAAAACAAGAAAAAAATGCTTATTTTTTAATATAATGAAAGAATTAAATCTAATTAATAATTACAATCTTTAATGGGGTAACTGCAACAAGGTAGATAATCATTGTTTCAGGGGAAAAATGAGGAAAGCACAGCATCTGTGTATGTGACCGTCTACACTCGCTGTACTAAATTGTATTCTACATCTACTAGTTCAATAATGAAAAAGGCCGTATAACCATATTTTTCTAGACTTTCTGTTATATATTAAAACCCAATAAAACTATTTGGGTTTATAACTAACTAATTAACTGTTTGGGACCCTATAACTAGGGTTTTATGTAACTTTGGGTGAACCCCTAGAACTTGCAAATACTTATACATATCTAGGGACAATAATATGTAATGATGGTAAAATAGACCAGGAAGTTCTAAATCGAGTGAAGAAGGCCAGTGGAGTGTACTATCAGATTTCCAAAACTCTTATAGGCAAGCAAGAAGTAAGCAGAGACGCCAAAGTAAGGATAATTAAATCTGTATTCCCCCCAGTCCTCCTGTATGTACCAGAAAGCTGGACAGTTCTAGACAAGCACGTAGGAAGGATAGCGTCAGCAGAAATGGGATTCCTCCGAAAAATAGTTGGTAAGATCTGGAGAGATTGTATCAGAAATGAAAGGATTCGGGAGGATATGGAGGTGAAATCAGAGCGAGACACAATGCAAGAGCGGCAACTGAAGTGGTATTGACACGTCTGTAGAATGGACGATACCAGAAAAGCCATGTGCTTTTTGGAACCAAAGTCAGAAGAAATACTGCCTCGTGGCAGACCCAGGTGCAAGTACTCTGAGTACAATGGAAAACTAGGGGCAGAAAGAGGACGCACCATCCCGGAGATGAGAAAACTAGACAGGGCCAGGGACCGGTGGACTAGATGGACTGATGGATTGATACTGCGACTCCTCTTTTTTTTTTCTTTTTTTTTTTTTTTCTCCTCCCTTGCAATTTTTGGCATACGGGGTGCGGGAGCAGTGGGGTAGTGCGCGCTGGGATTGCGCATGCCACTGCTCCTAAAGATCTTCATCCATTCGGTAGGCCGTTCTGGTACGCATCCGTCTGGGTGCCTCCTGCAGTTACCAGGCTGGTCCAGCCCTCCTGGTCTCAGTCTGGGTCAGCTTTATCTTCTTCTGGTGGCTCGCCGATGTTGGGCGGTCAAGTCCTTCCAAGACAAGAAATGTGTTGGACCTACCATCTCCTTCCATCCATAAATGAACTCTCTGAAGAAGGGATAATTCTCTTCTTCCATCAACCAGGGAAAGTCCGACTCGGCGAGGGCGAAAATCCCGGTCTTTCTCAACAGCCTTGCTCGGTGATCTTCCATGGCGGAGCAATCCACTATTACGTGTTCTGCTGCTTCAAGTACTTCGCACGTGGGGCACCAAGGGTCGATGTTCTTTCCAAAGCTCTGCAGCTTTCCCCGAAACTCCCCGTGTCCTGTTAGGATCTGTAAGACTAAATAGTCTGGGATGACCCATTTAGCCTTCAATCTAGAAAGGACGGTAGGGTTGAATTTTCTCAAAGTAGCGCCCTTCTGGCTTGCTACCCACCGTCAATTCCACTTCCGTATTGAGTCCTCCCTCAGCATTTTCTTCCACAAGTTTGGAGTCTTGCCGATCCTCTCTCGGAGCTCATCCGGTGGCACTTCTAGTCCTTACCTCTTTACTTCATATTTAAGGACATCCTACCTGAGGATGAGGTCCAGTGAGATCGCTGCGGCCAGCACCTGCACCGCCTCATGTGACACCGTTCTGTATGTCTTCGTGACCCTCAGCAGAGCCAATCTCTGTATGGTGGCCAGTCTTCTCTTCTGTGTCTGCGTGAGGTTTCGGCTCCAGGCAGGGGATGTGTACCTCAGAATACCCAAGATCACACCTTTATATATGGTCATCGTTGCAGGGTACCTGAGGCCCAAAATGCACCCCCTATCCTACTTAATCCATTGAGTGACAGTGTCACCCTGTCCTTTAGATACACTAGGTGAGAAGTAGCATCGAATCTTCTTCTTATCTTCACACCAAGATATGTCACCTCCTCACCCGCTCTAACCCTCTCTCCTTGGATATCCAGGGTGATAGGATGAGTCCTGTCTGTGGAGCCTCTTATGAGTATGGGCTGAGTCTTGGCTGCTGCCGTACTCAACTTCCTCCTCACGCACCACTCTCCTACGAGACTGGCACACCTCTCCGCTTCTGTCCTTACTCTGAATCTGCTGTTCTTGTCCACCATGACTGCCTGGTCGTCGACGTAGGCCGTGGCAAGGAACCCCTTGTCCTCTAGTTCCCCCAGCAACTCATCGAATAGCAGTTTCCACAGAGCTGGTCCAAGTACCGAACCCTGGGGACATCCTCTTTCGATTTTTCTCTCGACCTCGTAGTAGTTACCCCTGATCCTGACACTCCTGTTATTGAGGTAACTACCTACGAGGGCGACTCAACGCTTGGCGAACACAGGATTTAGCGGAAGAAGAAGTAAATAATATAATTTCATCGTTGAACTACGGGAAAAAGGGCCAATTATTATAAAGTGATTTATTATTTATTAATTCAAATTCAAAGACAACCTTTTTATGAAATGTAACGATACAAATCCAAAATAACATGAAAAAATACGTATTCAACGAAACTTCACATTAAAATACCTCCTTAAGATAATTTTAATCTGATATATAATAAATATATTCGACACTGGCACAAATTAGAAAAAAAAATGTATTTTCTTAATAACTTAGGTTAAATTGGCTGGAAGAGTTGTGAAATTATTTAATGAAGCGAAGTGAAATGAGGTTCAATAAGCATTACATGAAAGTCCAAGTCAATCTTATAACTTTATTTTCAGCCAATTACAAAAGATTTGGTGAGGAATGCATATATTCAAGGATACGAAGCGGGAAGGATACTATACCTTCCAAACCAAGACTCTCTCTCAGCCTATTTTATATTGAGTGGTGTCATTGAGGTTGTACCTGAAGAGACTAGTGATCCAGTAATGGAGTTCCAAAAGCTTATCTTAAAAGACTGGGAATTCAAGGAGATGAGGGCGGCCCACAACGATTACTATACCCGAGGGCATATGTTAGGTCGTAAGGAATTGCTCTTTGGAGAGCCTAGGAAGCGTATAGCAATAATCAAGAGTAAGTCGATTTATAATTTTTTTAGTGTAACTATTAAAACACATTGCTAAGAAACATGAAAAATATCCTTACGATTAATCATTTTATAGAATTATAACACTTAACTGTGTGTTGAAGTCTGGAAAGTTCCACAAAATATATACCTAAATAGAGTACGATTGTATATATTTTAATCTTACCTAATTCATCTTTGAGTTTATTGAGTGTTCAAAATTTTTAAAATAATTATTTTAACTCTATAATTACAATTATGTTTGGTCAATGACTCGAATTAAAAATCAAAGCTTATTGAATTTGTGGGGAGATGGAAGGATTCTTATTAATTTTTACCAAATATTTTTATTCCAGATATCAGAAATAAATTTAAGGCCTTCTTTTAGATTTACTATGTATTATAGAGATTTTTCATGAATACATTTTCTTTTATGTTTTTATTATTGTATTGTTATAACTACATGTCTTACATCGGGAGGCTACACCGATTTCGATGAATTTTTGTTTGTGATACTACGTCGAAAAATATCGGGCATCTATTTGAGGGTTCTTGCCAATGCACCACAGTAGCTGAGGTAAAAAAAAAAACATAAATTCAGCAATTTTGTATATTTTCGTATGCTACCTCTGCTCTACATGTATTTAAAGATTAAGAAAAGAAATAATTATATACTAATCAATCTTTTTTTCCCTCAATAATAAGAAAAAAAGATTGTTGATTTTATTAAATGAGCGTAAGTGTCTAAAAAATTACAAAAATCAAAAGTCTCTTCAGTAAAGTTGATAAGGAAATTTTCTAAAAACAAAATCATGCCGAATTTGTTCTAAACGTGTTTGAAAACCCTTATATACACTCATTTTCGTGCATATAAAAATAATAAATTTTTGAAATTGACTTTTTGAGGAAATGTATTTTTTTTTCTACCTATGTCACCTGTTCAAATAAATTCATAACTACTTACAATGTTATCCACAACCAATGTCACTACAATCGTTGGAAAGCTGAATTGCTCTTTCAGCCCACGTGAATAAATATATTTTAGATTCAATGATTTTGTATGGGATAAAAAGTAGTTTATAATTAAAGAAAGGTTGTCTACCGTTTTATTTTAAATTTCCTGTTCTAAATTGTTTAAGACGGTACAATTAGTACTATTTTGTGTACTTTAGACAGTACTTAATCCCTCCTAAGTTTCGTGTGTATTAGTGACTATATTTTGAGAAAATGGCGTTTTTTGTTAATTACAAAACATAATCGAAGTACGTAAAGGCCGTCTTTCAGTATATTATATTTAAAGCAAAAATTCAGCTTTACAATGGTTGTAGTTACGTTGGATTTGGATAACATTGTTAGGAGTAAAGAATTTATTATTTGACCAACTATCATCGGCAGAAAACTATGTCCTCCAAGTCTAGCCCAAAATTTATAATTTTTGATTTGCATGAAAATTAGTGTATGTGAATGTTTCCAAACACATTTAGAACGAATGACATGATATTTCTTAAATAATGTTTTGTTCATCTAATTTACTAGAAGTGACTTTCAATTTTTTGTAATTTTTTAGACCCTTAAGCTAATTTAATTCAACAATCGTTTTTCCTTTTTCTACAATAAAATAATAGATCGATTGGTATATAATAATCATTATATACACGTGGACCAAAGGTGGCATACGATAATATACAAAAATTTTCAATTTATGTCATTTTTTTCTTCGGCTCTTATTGCTAAGGGTCCTTGCACATATTTAACATATTCTTCGACCTAGTATCACCAAAAAAAGTTTCATTAAAATTTGTGATCCCAAGTGTGTAGGTTCTTAATAAGTAAGGAGGCGAGTAAGCGGATATACAGTACCCGCAATAACGATGGCAGTAACACACAGAAGGCTTTTATTATTTAATATGACCTACACATTTTTCATTTATGATTTGTGATGTATTTTGAGTATTTAATAAAGTTTTATTTCAACAGAGGATGTGCTTTGCATTAAATTCGACAAACAATTTATGCTACAAACTTTGGAGCCGCTGCTTAGGCTTTGGTTTGAAGTGTTCTCTTATTTAAAAACATTCGATTTGTTTTATTATTTAGATATGGACATTATGAGAGAGTTGTGTAAACTTGGAAGGATAGAAAGCTATGGTGTGAACAAATTAGTGAATGGTAAGTTAAATTTGTATCATAGACAAAATTTAATAAATTTGAATATATAATAAATTAATCAAATTTTAATAATTGATAAATCTGCCACTGTTAGTTTAAGAATAATAAATAAATAAGCGTTAGCTTTACAAAATATTAACGAAAAAATTCGATTAGCTGCTCGAAGGTGTTCAATTGCTAATGCACAAGGCTTAATGAACCATCAAACAAACAAAGAGAATGAGATGAGACAAGTAGGACGCATAAGGAATAATCTAATTTGTTTCCCCTCCATTTCGGTCACAAATATACGAAACAAAACTTCTCTTTGTCAGATGTGCCTTTATCAAAGAAAAGTAGAGATACGTCTCGAAATAATATCAACCCATTTTTCGTTTAACAACACTTCTTGACTGTTAATGTTAAGCAATGACATTATACTTTTTGGGTCGTGGAGACACAAAAACAGAGACAATATTCTTTAGCTAGAACAAAGGAGAAAATCTGTTCACAGGTGGCTTTATTTGGTGTTTGTGTGTAAGAGAAAAAGAGAACAGATTCCAGGTCTCTGATGTTTATATCAAAGATATGTTGTTCTAACCCAAAGCCACTTCCTTTAACCCCAAGAATTAAACGTTGCATAAGTAAAATAGATTAAGGAAGAAATAAAATATACCATTGTTTTGCGTTAACCTTTTATGACCCGATGATTAGCAAAACATTCTCCATTGTAAAATTATCTAGTATGTTCTTTGAAACCATATTTTTTTCTTTAATAATTTATTTATTGATATTTACAACTGTATACATATATACACATCAAGTAAATTGGCTGTAAGTGATATTATGACATGATAAAAACATGTGGAGAATCTACCCATTGATAGAACTCCAAAAAGATTTCTAAAGGATAAGATCTCGAGGGCATCTTCTTTTCAGACGTCTAGGAGGATTATTAGGTAGTGAAGGAGAAGCCAGGTTAGAAACGAGTTTGTTTGGGTGGTTGGGAAGTTTATTATGGAAGGATTGGTATCTGGTTCTGGCCAAATCGGCAACAAAGGGGACATTGAGGTCCTGATGGATGATTTGATTTGTGACAAAGTGAGGAGCATTAAGGATTTTGGACTGTAAGGATTGGATTCGAGAGGAATTAGATGGATTAGTGGAGCTTGAATTTTTTAAGTTCTGTTTTAATTTTAGTTTGTTTGTAAATTTAGTATAATGTGTTTTATCTGATGGGTATCTAGTCCTGTGCCACTTCGCTCTTGCTGTTCGTTTTTCCTTTAATAAGATGCGAATGTGGTGTGGCTAGTTAGTAGGTATGCTATTATTAGTTTTACTGATAGTTGTGTTGTCGTACATGCAAAATCTTATAGATTCTATTAAGTTTTGTATGGCTTCGTCAATGTCATTAGTCTTAAGTGGAATTGAAACCATATTTAAAAAAATTTTTTTTTGCTCTGGTCTAATACTATTTTATTTAAAAACTATAGCAATGCCACAAAAAGTAATGCCTACTATAGTTTATTACTTTCAGCAAAATTTTTTATGCCAATTGTGAATAGTTTGAATTTTCAGCTTCAGATACCAGTTGTTTCTTAATTGAAGGGGAGGCTTACGTCATTCAGAGACTTCTTATTCAGAAATACCTGGATACAGGGAAATGGTCTCTAAAATTATACGAAGATCAGGATACGATTGAGTACGGTGATGACGTCGATTCAGTTTTTATGCAAGTTATGGTTTTGAATAAAGGAGCATACTTTGGTTTAGGTAAGACGCACCTAAATTATATTAACGGTTTAACAAACCCGATGACCCCATTTGCTAATAAACCTTAGGAATCTTATTGATCTGTTCAAACATAGCTGATGATTATTTCTTTAATAAAAATCAGCTAAGCATTCGAAAGAATTAAGTCAATTGAGAATCGTGTGTGCTAATATTCCTCAAATTCATCTGTTTCGTGCAATAGACTGTATCAATGTTACTATAATATTCCATTTTCATTGGATTTTCGTATTAGGATAAACTTTGAGCTCAATCGGATAATCAGATATGTAACTTAAAATATCATGTACAGGATAGACTTCTTAAAAAAAAAACGTAAACAGAAAAATTATCTATTCTACGTACCATCTTATTTATTATAATCTATTATATTCTTGAAGGGAAAAAATACGTTAACCGTCTTAAAGCTGTCGGAATGAAGAATAGTAGTTAATTAATTTTTAAAAAGTTCGCTATTTTTACTATATTTTTAGCTACCTATCATAAGAAAACGATTATTATTACTTTTTAAAAATTGGTATGTCCCACATATCGTCAGTTAAGGTGCATAACCCTATATATCTGACTCAGCATTATCCCCTTCCACCATTATTGTATTTATATCCCCCTTTTACAGAGCTTAGGAAGTCATTCAGTTATTAGAGTTGTTACTTTGTTATTCGTAGTAATAGTGTAGTAGTAGTAGTAGTAGTTTTTTTGTGACTTTGATACCAATAAAGTTTTTTTAAAGTTCTTTCCGCAGTTAAGTTATTTATCTGTCTGTTCTAATTATTTTTCGATATTTCTATTTATTTTTTTAAATTTTAAATAGGCTAAATCGTTAAAAAGAGATCACTGTTGGGGCCACATAGAAGGGTGTCCTAGGGACACCCACCTTTACACTATGCCCAGAATAAGCTGGGTTGTTTGGATAATTAATTTGAGTTTCAATTGTTGTGTTTGGTAGAGGGTAAAAACAGATAAATGATAATATAAATAAAGAATTTACTGCTATACTGTAACAAGATATGGTAGCCACTGTTATATTTATCAATAGTTAATTTTGCACTTGTAACTGTTAAATAAATGTTTCATAACACTGTTTGATATTAGGTAAGATAGACACTATGTTATCCGATAGGCATAAAACTGTTATGGTGAAAAGAAGAAAATAAAAACTGATACATTAGGTAAGAGAATAAATATCATATACAAGGTTAAGATAATCTCACACTGTTATCTCTAATCCAAAGAAGTTATACTGCAGTAGATAGGAATTACCTCTGCAAACAACAACTCACTTAGAGGTTCTTATACTGCTGAAAGTTAAACAGTGAGTTTGGAATTTACAGAATTGGAGTAATAAACGTGGCCTGAACAAGAACTTGGAACTAGTTCTTTAGATATTCTGACATCAAATTGAATACTTGAGACAATTTCAGTAATGCATTTGAATTAAAAAAAAATCGTTAAACAATGTCGGGTTTGTAATATTCCCTACGTTATGTTGCCAGATAGAATAAGGATAACTTCTAAAAATTCATTGTTGAGTAAAGTACATCTCACCAAAATTGGTTGTTGGTGATGTGGGAGAAAGAGGAAGAAAAAACTCAAATATATACCAGAAGAATGGAACATTTCTGTTATATTTTTAAATTATATTAGATGACATTCTTAAATACGTTAATAACGAAGTTCAAAACCATTGTCTTATTTTTTTTAATAATAGCACCTCTCTTCAATGTATTTTCAAAATTAGAACTTAGATATCCTGTTCATTCACTTGACTTCTTGAAGCCAAAAAGTATGAACACATCAGCCTCAACAACTTCAGATGCTACAAAGCTTCTTTTGTTTGTAATTATGTGTTTCCAGAAACATTGTCTTTATTAAAGACCTAGAACAACAATGCTGTACAGTGGTATCTCATAAAATGCTCAAATTGTACTTTTTGGAAACTTGATGAGCTGTTATATTAGTCATAGGGGCGATAATTTCTACGAATAGGGTATTGCTCATCCTGTAGTAAATTTTCAATAATTTAAGCCCTTATAGTTCTTATGTTCAATTGTTAATGGGCCGGACCGACTGTAGCTCTGAGAGTTGAGACGTAGGTCTTAGCTATTTGGGAACTGCAGTCGCGCCTGTTTGAATTCGTCCAGAGGGTCAACTATTATTTCTGTGATGGTCACACAGAATAAAATTTGACACCCCCCATCATTGTGTTATAATAGGGTGGTAACCTATAGATAACTACACATATTGGGGGGGAAGAGGTGGTCAAGTTTTCACTCTGTGAGGGCGCCAATGAAATAATCGTAAACCCGCTCGGGCGTTTTTTTTTTTTCCCTGAACCCTCTAAAACAGAAATAAAAAGTGAATTAGTAAGTGCATTACTGTAAGAAAGAAAAGTAATTCGTGTCGTGTCTTACCTTTTACTACCTTTGGTATTTTAAGGTTACCTGTTATGTTTAATGTCATATATGAGCTATCCATTCTAAAAAGGAGCTATTTTAAGTCCGGAGGTGAGGAGGAGAGGAGGCCCCGTGTTAACGAACAGGCAAGTTAAGGAACCGGTTGTCGGGGTTGTCTGGGGTCTTAGGCGATTTCTCCAGCCTGATATCCACTTTACAGAAGGCCCTCGACAAGGCGTATTCAATAATAAGATAGGAACGGCCGTGCCAGAGGATGAGCCCTGGACACTGACTAGATAGAGGAGGTCCAGGTGAGAGAGTCTGAGGCAGAGTAACAGTTATAGTTGCCGAGATGAAGCGGACGGACTAGAACTGTCAAGATAGGAGCCAG
>NW_027105076.1:110690-120352 GCF_000696795.3 Halyomorpha halys
CCTTTTTCTCCCTCCCAGATATTTACTTCTAATTTCATAGGCTCTCTAGGCTCCGCCTAATTTCCTAAATTATCTGATTGGTCCAAACCCCTTCTCCTATTTCACTATTCTTCCTACCCTCTCTTCTCAAGTGTACATATATATTTTTTAGCTCTAGATAGCTTAGTAAGAAGAGAGAGAATCTGTAACAGTGAAAGTAACATGTAGTTCTTGTAAATATGTTAGAATAAAGTCATTTTAGTCTTCACTGATTTTTGTGTTATTTAATTGGCAGGAAGCAGTGCTCGCCTTTTAAGCCGCCGTATTATTGCGGACACCGGAACTCTCCACGTGCCATTACTCCTACTTCATCTTCTCTTACTTAATCATCTCTTCAGACTTCGTCATCACTTGAAAGTTCATTATCTTTAGCTTCTTCTTCTGATCTTTTTCATCCCCCTGTCGTTATCTCTCCAACTCTACTATTTTACATTGCCCTATTTGATATTAACGTTTTTTCTCAATTTAAATTAAAATTTCCTCTTCATAAATCTTAATTCAACACCCTGTGCAATCTCCACAAGCGCCTTACTGATAAAATCCAACAACGTATTATCATTCTGAAATGCAAATCATATTCAATTCTTCCAAAATCCATAAATAATTCATTTAACCAGTTTTCGAGTAAAGAATGACAATATTTGGGACGTAGAGAAGAGGCTACGTTCGAAATATTCCCATTCTTTACTAATTTGTAAAAGATCGCTTTTAAATCTTAAAATTAGGGAAATCATTCATCAAATTGAATCCCTTAAATATAAAATTTATAATCTCTCATATTCACTCACTTTTGTTATTGGCGACAATAACATGGCCCTCCTCAATAACAACTTTACAAAAAATCTGTTTATTTATCTAATTAAATAAAAAAAGCGTTCCCTAAAAAAATAAAAATCTACCCCAGGTAAAAAGGTAGTGAAGAATGGGTTTTCTCAACAGCTCCTTCAAATTTTTCTCACCTTATATCTTCTCGAATTTCCGATTTAGAATTTATTTATTGAGCTGATCTGTTTGGTATTTCTGAAGAAGACAGGGAGCTTTCTCGTATGCGCCTTTGTAACATAATTTCCAACCACCTCCAACACCCCCCACTCCGTACTACCATTCTTTCTCCCTTATTTTTTAAAGACTTTTCTTTCACCCGCTCGTTTATAAAATCTAACGACCAACTTATAATCACTAAACTCGACTGTGGTTATGGACAAATCTGAATATTTTGACAAAATTCACATCCTTCTGTCTGAGATTACTTACAAACCAATCACTCGAGACCCAACCCGCTCACTTATGCTCCAATTTAGCCTACTTCTAAGGAACCTTCTTGAAACCAATCAGATTAACGGCCCCACCTTAACTTCATTTCTTATAATTCTTTAGCCCCCCGCTGATTAGGACTCCCTAAAATCTATAAACCTAGTAACCCCCTACGCTCCATCATTTCTAATATCAATGCTCCCTCTTCTAAACTCAGTAAATTTCTTCTTCCTGCCCTTCAAATCTTCAGCCATAATAACCCTTATGATATCCGTAATTCCTTCCACCTTAAAGAACTATTACAATCCCTCAACATAACTGACAACTTTATCTTAACCTCCTTTGATGCCGAAGGGCTTTTTACTAACATTGTCATTGACAAAGCCCTTCATATCGTTGAGAAGAACTGTACTGTAATTCAACCTCATATCACGTTTAACCTTACTTCATTTCTTTCTGCTTTAGAGCTTTGCTGTAATTCTGTTACCTGACGTTTCACGATAAATTTTACCACCAAATTAGCGGACTTGCGATGGAGAACTCTAGATATCTCTAATATTGTTCTTAATGACCTTATCGACTCTATAATACCTCTATTCTCACAAAACATAATTTTCATTAAGAAGTACGTGAACGATTTCTTCCTAGTCCTCAATCCTGATAGAATCCCCGAAATCCTATCAACCTTTAACTCCTATTACCTTCGTCTTTAGTTTACTGTTGAAGGTGAAATTGACCATTCCACTCCCTTTTCTTGACCTACTTATTATCAGAAATATCCCGATGACCCCCATCCACTGATTGGTATACTAAATCCACCTATTCTGGCCGACTCCTCAACTATTTTTCTCAACACCCTTATCATCAAATTATTAATGTTACTAAGAACCTTATTCACCGACTCTTTTCTCTTTCAGATCCTCAATACCACCAGACCAACATACAACGTATTAAACAGATCCTATTCAACAACAATTTCCCTCTTAAAGTGACAATCAAACTACTTGATTCTTACATTAACCGTGTTACTCCAGTTCTTCCTGTCCTCAACTCTTCTCAACCCACTCCACATCTTTTTCACTACAGGTCCCTTCCGTTTATCCCCATTCTTTCTGATAATATTAAAAAATCCTTAAGATCCACTATTCCCACCCTACGTCTTGGATTGGAGTCCCATAACAAAATTTTCTATTTTCGTTTTCCAAATTAAAAGCCCCTATTCCTTTATTACACCGTTCAATGTAGTTTACCGGATACCTTGTATATAGGCCTTCTGGTCCCACATTTGTTGGATCGCGGGGCCAGAGTTGGATAGATGTGATACTTGCCACGGCTTCCATAGCAAAGCGTATTGCAGACAGGACCCTATGGTCAGACACGAGCTCCGACCACCGGGTCATATCCTTCAGTGTGGTGGAGGAGGAAGGCGGTGCCCCAGAAATAGAAAAGGGCTTTGTGACCCGATCGGCGAACTGGAAAGCGTTTTCTAGTGAATTGGAGGGAATACGAGCTGACAGGGAATGGAAGGAGATGACCCCGATAGATGAGGACCCCGAGATTGACCACAGATCGTTTGGATAAGGTGTACTTTCCAAACAAGTGGATGGCTGCAGATTTGAGACTGCTCTACAAGGAAAGTGGTAAGGATATAGAAACGCCTAAATCCTCTCGACCAATATGCCTCCTCCCAGAAGCTAGTAACGTCCTGGAGCACACGATCGTCCACAGCCTTAGACCAATCCTAAGTGCTGCAATTCTTCCACGGCAGTTCGGCTCGACCAGTGGCAGGGGAACTACGGATGGGCTGCTGAGAGTGCATAGGGACGTGGAGGAGAGGGCGGATAAATATGTCTTATTGATCATGTTTGACATCTCTTCCGCCTTCGACAGCGTTTGGTGGCCCGTGCCCCAGCGGTTGCAGGAGCTCGACACCCTCAGTAATCTATACTCCTTCGTAGGTAGTTACCTCAATAACAGGAGTGTCAGGATCAGTGGTAACTACTACAAGATCGAGAGAAATACGAAAGGGTGCGGTCCTTGGACCATCTCTGTGGAAGCTAGTATTCGATGAGTTGCTAGGGGAACTAGAGGACAAGGGGTTCCTTGCCACGGCCTACGTTTACGACCTGGCAGTCATCGTGGCCAAGAACAGCAGACCCAGACTAAAGACAGAAGCGGAGAGGTGTGCCAGTCTCGTAGGAGAGTGGTGCGTGAAGAGGAAGTTGAGTATGGCAGCAACCAAGACTCAGGCCATCCTTATAAGAGGCTTCACAGACAGGGCTCATCCTATCACCCTGGATATCCAAGGAGAGAGGGTTAGACCGGGTGAGGAAGTGTCATATCTTGGTGTGCGGATAAGATGAAGATTCGATGCCTCTTCTCACCTGGTGTATCTAAAGGACAGGATGACACTGTCACTCAATGGATTAAGTAGGATAGGGGGTGTATTTTGGGGCCTCAGGTACCCTCCAACGATGACCATATATATAAAGGTGTGATCTTGGGTATTCTGAAGTACGGATCCCCTGCGTGGAGCCGAAACCTCACGCAGACACAGAAGAGAAGACTGGCTACCATACAGAGATTGGCTCTGCTGAGGGTCATGAAGACATACAGAACGGTGTCACATGAGGCGGTGCAGGTGCTGACCGGAGGGATGTCCCTGGAGCTCATCCTCAGGGAGGATTTAATGGATGACCTTAAATATGAAGTAAAGAGGCAGGGACTAGAAGCGCTACCGGAGGAGCTCCGAGAGAGGATAGGTGAGACTCCAAACTTATGGAAGAAAATACCGCAGGAGGAGTCATTACGGGAGTGGAACGGACGATGGGTAGCAAGCCAGAAGGGCGCTACTTTGAGAAAATTCTTCCCTACCGTCCTTTCTAGATTAAAGGCTAAATGGGTCATCCCAGACTATTGGATCTTACAGATCCTAACAGGACTCGGGGGATTTCAGGGAAAGTTGCAGAGGTTTGGAAAGAACATCGACCCCCGGTGCCCCACGTGCGGAGTTCCTGAAACAGCAGAACACGTAACAGTAGATGGCTCTGCAATGGAAGGACACCGAGCCAGGCTGTCGAGAAAGACCGGGATTTTTGCCATTGCTGAGTCGGACTTTCCCTGTTTGATGGAAGAAAAAAATTATCCCTTCTTCATGGAGTTCATTTACGAGTGGAAGGAGGTGGTGGCCCCACTCATTTCACAATGAGAAGGAGTTGACCGCCCAACATCAGCAAGCCAAAAGAGGAGGAAGCTGACCCAGATTGAGACCAGGAGGGCTGGGCCAGCCTGGTAACTGCAGGAGGCACCCAGACGGATGCGCACCATGAGGACCTACAGAACGGATGCAGTGAACAAGGTGGAGCTCCACCAGTAAGGCGCTAAACCTAGTGCTGGGCTGACCACAGTAAGAAATTTAATAAAAGAATTAAAATGATTTGGCGATCTTTGGGAGCAGTGGCATGCGCAAATCCCAGCGCACTACCACACTGCTCCCGCACCCCGTATGCCAGAAATGGCAAGGGAGGGGGATAAAAAAATAAACCTTGTATATAAAAGGAATTCCATAATGGGGCTGACATGTACGAATTCCTTCTATATCGGCGAAACTAAGAATCATCGAATCAACATAAGAACCGCATTTCCTAGCACCAAACTTCTATTAACTCCTGTAACCCACTTGCCTCTAAATTATTAGAATTCCATCAATCATAAAATTGATAAAGACTGCATCTTCCTGACACATTGAATCTAATAAAACCCTCATAATGCTTCTTTGCTCATCCTTTTGCATTTCAGAAGCCCACGTTCCTGTCATATCTTTTATTTTGTAAATTCTCACTCCATACTTAATTTAATTATATTTTATATTTACTATCCTTCCTTTTTCTTTTATATTTATGTATCTTATATTTTAAATTTATATTCATGTGTTTCCAGCTTATGTATACTTACATTATTATTAATTAATTCCCACTTATTTGGTACATTGTTTTTCTTAATCATTTATATTTATTGTATCCCATTATTTTAACTTTATTTTCATCCATTTAAATTAAATTTTTTTAAAAAAATATTTCTTCTCCCCCTCTAATATGCTTATTATCATTTATTGTTTACCTAATTTTAATATTTTCTATATGTTTTACTTTAAAATTATTTTCAAATATGATGTACTTAACTGCCATCCCCACTCCTCCCAATCCAAACGGTTCACTAGGACTTTGAGTTCCGTTAAAACAGGTATGAATACTGTCTCGTTCATTTTCTTCTTTTTTTTTTTTCTTGGCTTTATTCTTCCCTTTTCATCTCTTAGTTTGTACTTTCTTTAATATTTATTCTTTTCATCTGTTTAATATTTCCGTTTTCATTTATTGTTTATAACCTTTAATTTTTCTTATTTAGTTTTTACGTTTCATTGTGTAACCTTGTAAATTTCCATTTACTTTTTTACTTAGGTTAAATGTTTGTATCTTTTTTAGCCCTGACGAAACCCTGCAACGTGGGGTAAAACATTGGCTGAAATAAAAATAGTACAAAATATACTATTTGAGGTTAATTTGACTGCACCCGGACCATATTCCATTTATTAATACACACGGTCAATCAGCAATCTTCAGAATAAAAAAAAGACATATTAAAAAATTTCAAAATCTTGATATCGTTATTAAAAAACCCATTTGATCTTTATTTGAAAAAAATTTATATTGGGAACTATTAAAAGTCTATTAGCACTCAAATTGAAATAATTGAAATATACGATAAAATAGTTTTTAATAATAACCATTGTTGGAGTATTAGTTTTCATATTATATATACGAATATATTACCAAAATGTCGATTTCTCATGATTAGGAGAAATGTTTAGGAACTTGGAAACTATCTTAAGGTAATAAAATTGGATGTAGCAATAAATATTGGATTTCATATTGAAGCTAGTTCATCATATAGTTTTTTTTTTCCGATCCCTCTAAAACAGAAAAGAAACAATGAATTAGTGAGTGCATTACAGTGAAAAACAGGAAGTAATTCGTGTTGAGTATTACCTTTTACTACCTTTGGTATTTGAAGGTTACCTGTAGTGTTTAGATCATATAGTAGTTCCTAATAATTTACTTTAAAGCAGGTGCATTTTAGCAGCAGCGAGAAACGAGTTACGTTTTTCTGAATAGGCTCCCCTGCTATAGACAAGAACGTTTAAAAATAACAGCCCTGATATAGGCCTGATATATGAAAAAAACGTAGACTATGATTATTTATTCAGACTTTAAACAATAAACATTGTTCTCCTTGGGATTTCATTTAAATTAATAACTTTTTGAAGATTGATGAAGTTAAATAAAATCCCGGATGAATTCTCCTGCTGATAGTAATGTTTGTAGGCCGCGCAGGCAGGACAGTGTTTAGGTGACCGCATGGGTGTTATTAGCTGCCGTTCCAACATCATCATTTGCATTCCACCCGGTCCAATCAAAGGGATGTAACAGACGCCTGATTGAATGCACCTTTAGAAGTCCATAGTGTACCAGTAATGTTCTAAAGGAGCGTTTGGATGCACAGAGATTGGATGCACAGATACACACATGAATCTATGTTTATATTCTATTGATAGATTCCTTATCGTCGTACCAATAAAAATATAAATGTTTTGAAAATTACATGACAGAAAAAAAAAAGAAAACTTAGGTCTCTCCAACATCTGAGAGCTAGAAGTAATTTGTTAATGGCCAATCGCGACTTAAGTTGCATAAAATTGACGAATTAATTCGTTGAAAAATTTCAATTATTATCAGTAGAGTGTATTATGTTTCAGTACCAACTGATTAATTAATTTATTGTTTTTTTTTTTTTTTAAAGGGGAGAGAATGTCAAAACATATAATTTGGACCAAACAACCTTGCAAATTTATTCAGTTCACTAGAACGGAGCTCTTTGAATATGGGGATCCCTCAGTGTGGGAAGGACAAAGAATTTATCTGGATGGATTGTATCCTACTACTGAGCAACTTTTTAAATATTTTCTCTATGGCAGGCAATGGTTAAAATATAAACAAGAACTCACAAATCAAATCATAAGGTATAATTCTTTCTTACTATTAAAGTATTGGAAATCAAATATCAATAGTTTTTTATTAATAAGTTGTGAACATTACATAACATAACACTAATAATTCTTAAAAAGAAATAAGTAACGTTATAATTGGAATATGTTGAGATAGTGGTTCCATTTCTTCGGTATAGAACCAATATTAACATAGTAATACGGTGTGAGCCCTAGGTACGAGTAATATATATTTTAAAAAAAAAGTACTAAAAAAAAGAATATAGATCTGTATAGCTTCTCCTCCATTCCTAGTGAATAGGTAAGTACATAAGTTCCTACACATTTAGATTTAAGAATAAACTTTAATATTTCTTATTAAATCTGATTTACCATATATGTTATGAAAATGATTTTGCACAACGAAAATCGAAAGTAGTAATTTTTTGAAATTTATACCATGACAGCATTAATCCCAAACTTTTCTGAAAATATGCCTAGAAAATATGGACTAGCTATTTTCGAAATATAGGTATATCGAAAAAAAAATTTACCCATGTGTAAGGAAAAGCAGTGAATCAGATGAAATCTATATGATACTAATTAGAGACTAGTACAATCCCTGAAAATTTCAGCAAAAATCGAACTAACGGTTTTATTGATTATACCGGAATAAAAATTCGTCTATAGCCCGACAGACACAGAATACATTTTATTTCTTAATCTCTAAAAAGTAAAATACGGATAAAATTTTTCGATTCTTAAGACGTTCTTTCATTTCACTTTCTGCGTGAATAAAAAAGTTTTTCAACGTTTGGTAATGAGTAAGAAAAAATTGTATTTATTAGTTAGTGTAATGAAATGTTAGGCAAGAGGTGAAAATTTTCACTCAAACGGATGCAAATAAGATAATTTTCACTGATGAAGATGAAGTGTTAGTATGGTAATGGGATATTTCTTTTGAAACAATATTGTATACGGGATGAAAAAAAATATATAGATTTGATTTTAGTGTTAATCAATTAACTGAAAATATTTATGTTTAGTAAGGAAAAAATAATATAATAATGTTCATTAGTAACAATAATAATAGTAATAGCTTTATATTTACCGTTTATAAATTATGTATGTAAAAACTACGAATCCCCGGAAGGATTGGGTAGGACTATAATTAGGAAAGTACACAATATTTAGACTTCAAAAGATTCTACTTTATTTTCATTATAAAATCACAATTTGCAAAAGATTACTGGATATATCCATTCAAAATTAACAATAATTTTAGGTGTTGAAAATCAGTGAAAATACAATGTCTGTAATAAATATAACGTCAGTTACTATAATTTAATTTAATTAATATTTTCCATTATTAACAATAATTATTTTAGCAACAGACAACGTAACGTGATTCACAACGTTCCAATGCCATTGAGATGCAATCATATGAAAATGAGCAAGAGTAGTTTGAAAAGACTTGGCATAACCTCAATGGACGACTACCTCAAAGGTGGACTGGATCCGCTGGGTGTTGAAATAAAACACTCATACGTTTTGGACAAAAGTGGAGGGTTGAGAGAAAAGTTGTTCGGCCGATTTAAGACTGTGCCAAATTACAAATCAGAAGTGCAAGAAACATTAGAAGACGACAAGAAACAGCTATATGACACTTGCCCGTCATTTTTCTTTTACAATGTACTCAAACAAGAGGGTTTCATAAATGAAGAAAACTGAGGATGTAATCCCACAGTTAACACTATTAGGTCTTGTCTTTTGCTATAAAGAATGACCTATCATAACAGTACATTAACAAAAAAAAATTCTGAAAAAGTAATATATTGTACACGATCAAGTACGAATATAAATAAATGCTGAAATCATTAACGCTATTATTTTAGTATATTAAAAATTAAATCTGTAACGCTGCAACCCATGAGGGGTTGGAGGTTAGGGTTGCAGTAATTTGTAAGGGAGTACTGTCACAACACCAATGGTTGTGTAAGGAGGTGATTTGATAAGAATCACGCTCAGCAACCAGATTTTACTCAATTAAGGGTACCCAATTTATGAGGCTGGGTAAAGGGTAAAGGGCGGGCTCCAGAACCCACAGGGCTGACTCATAGCTACAGGGAAACAAAAAATAAATATTGGAAGATTATTGATTGACCGTGTGTAAAGATGAAAGGAATATGGTCCGGGTGCGGTCAAGAAAAACTCAAATAGTAGAAATATACTAATTTAATGAGCCAACGTTTCGCCCCACGTTGCAGGGCTTCTTCAGGGCTAAAAAAGATACAAACACATAGTTACAAAAGGAAAACAAAAACTTAAG
>NW_027105076.1:124627-133022 GCF_000696795.3 Halyomorpha halys
ATTATTATTTTTTTCATTTTTATTCCTATAAAATGTCTGGAATATCTATTTCCAGGAATATAATTCAAGAGAATGTAAGTGAAAATGTGTTATTTATTACTAAATAATGATTATAAATAAATGTGTTATTTAGTTAAAAATGTTTGTACAATTCAACGTGTGTCAAGGACACCTGTTCGAGCCATTTATAATTCTGAAGATTAAGCACAAGATCTTCTGTAGCTTTCCTTGTGCTTTTCAAACTAAGACCATTTGAAAAAGTACTTAAGGGTGTTTTAGCTCAGAGAGTTAAGGCGAAGGCCTTTGCAACCTGAGAACGGAAGTGGCTCCTGTTGCTATCCTGCCTGAGGCTAGACTTTTATTTCTGTGGTGGCCCCACTAAATGAAAATTTGACCCCTCCCCCTATGGTGTTAGATTAGGGTGGTACCCTTAAGTCAAAGCTCCCCCCCCCCTGTATGTCAGAAACGACCATGAACTACTTCATTGTTTTTTCACCAGAAGTAATGTTTCCGATGCAGAATTTGTAAGACCGGGAGGTAGCCGACTCACACTGAATATCTCGGATGTGTCTAAGAAATAATGCTTGTGCAATATAAGTTTTTTTAACAATAATGTTATAGTGTTAGCTTAAATAAATATAGCTTCTGTAAAGTTTGCAGATATTTTTTATAGGAGTATGCCAATTGCGTTGTTCCATCATTACAGAAAAGAGAGCGGTATTGTTCTCTAAATATAGTCCCAAAGCAGATCTTATTTGCCAGTCAATGGCTGTTCATGGCCCGTCATGTAGGTCAGCACATTAATGAGAATAAATTCTTACACAAACTTTGTGTGCGTGCAATTAATTTCCTGATAGAAATACACAAGTAGTCGAACAAACAATAGAAAGGAGGTTGTGGAACAGCTTCTATTTGCGGGAACCATCAAAGTGCTGTAACCGACATCAAATAATATGGCAATATTAGTAATTTTTTGAATTCTTTATCGAGCAATGGTGATACTTCAAACCTTAGTAGGAATAGTCATATTTAAATCACCATGAACTCAAACATTTCCTTCCTCAGCAATACCAAGGAATTGAAAAGCGCATGCAACTCATTCCTGCTTGAACTCTCAGGTTTCTTCCAACCCTAGCAAAGACACCTTTTAGTTGAGCTGACGAAGGAGAAGGTTAATGCGAGTTTAAGATGGTAAGACGGATTAAGAACGGTTTTCGCCACAAGATGGATGGTTGTCCCCAGCCTGGGATTCTTATCCTGCCTAATCCTCGAAGCTTTCTGCTAATCCACTGGATAAAGCTTTCCCTCTTAATCTCTTCTACTGGCCCGATTAGTGCTTGACCTATGCCAGATTAACCGTTGTCAAACGGCACTCCACTGAACATACTTTCATGTCTTTTTTAAGCCAGTGGTTTACTGCTTAACTGTTGTCTGTACACTTTTCCGATATCAATTAATTTATCCGTTGCATTAATGAAAAATGTAGTCTATTGGATTAGAACATAGAAATATAATGATGATGAATAATAAAATACTCTCTATCAAATTAAGGTATGTCGGTAAAAAATATTTTAACTAATTTAAAACTTTAACTGCCATGGTATTTTAAAGGATATCGGTACAAAAACACAAATTAAATCATATTTTATTGTAAATATGATAAGTTAATAACTCATTGTCCAGGAAAATAATGCAGAATGCAAACCACAAGTAATCTCGGAGTAGCTATGGTGCTAAAAAGACTGTTAATAATTACTAAATTATTTATTACTGTTGTGGCCAATCCATCGTTTAACGAAATGAAAAATCGATTGTGTAACATATTTTTATTGTTCAAAAAGCATGGGGACCTATTTGTTTTTATACTGTAAAAAATAAATAATACACTTCGTGAGTCTCTTGGTTTGCACACACATCGGCTGTTATGCTTATTCCATCTACTTAATCTTAGTAGCCAGCAGTCTGTCATCTTCGCCATCTAAGTGATTTTCTTCACGGTGGTCCGCCACATCGGTTCATCGTCCAAGAGTACAAGGTTGGTAGACATGTCTTTTCCAAACTACCTTCACCAGGACGTAATCTACCCACAGCAGGGGCCCCATTAATCACCCATAGTGATAAAAAACATTTTTTCTTTTGCTCTTATTCAACCTTTATTTAATTTTTGTAATAGTTTTAAGTTTGCTTTGTGCTGTTTTTTTTCTAGTTTGTATATTTTCTATATTTTGTTTTCCTGTATTATGTTAACTTTTTAAATACAATAATAACAAAATTCACCTATTCGTTTCTTTTGTTTTCATTTTTATTCACGGTTGGGTAAAGGTTCCTTTTTAACCTCTACCCGCCGTACCAATTACTAAAAAATTTAGAAGTCTTTAGACAATTTTCATCAAAGTCATCAGGCCTGTTGGTGCTATGGCCAAAAGAAAAATAGGTTTTTTTGTTATTGTTCCTCAGCTATGGCGAACAGAGTATATGGTTAGATACTCTGGCTTGAAACTGTAAAGAACGAAAATATAATCAATATAATCTTTTCGATGATCGGTCTGTACCCTAGTATTTACTTTATATTTTATGAGTATATAAGTAATAAGTATATTTTTCCTCAATCTTGATAAATGCCTGAGATATGGCCGCATGGAACCTCTAATCGGATACAGCTTTGAAAAGAAATGTTGCAACGTGTTACGAGTGTCGTTCTAGGCTGATCTGTGAATTGAGTGCCAGATTTAATTATATTGGCCCTTTAATCTCGGAGAAAATTCATAGACAGAATGCAGTAGATGGAGGTATTTAATTTTTGGAAAATAGGTATGTATCTTGAAACGTCAAATCTCAAATTATGAGCAGGCGGTTTTAGATAATTATAATAGTTAATTGTTTAAAAAACATTCATAAAATCCTGCGATAGAAAAACAGAAGACCATTGTCGCCCTACGGTTAGTTAACAGCAGTATTACTGGCTTCGGACTTCGTTGTTGACTTGAGCTATAACAAAAGACTCCCTCCCACCCTTAGGATGCGCATCACTAACAGCCCCAGGCCAGAGGCCCCTCCTGTTACATTTTTTACGATGAAGTAAGCAGAACACCCCTCCAAATTGTGACGGCATTAATAACTTGTCTAGTTGTTTGTATAGTTACTGTGTTTACATGTCTGTCAGATTTTAACATGTAATTTTAGAGGGGCTCTAATCCTTCATCTTGATTGACTGTGATTTATGTTGTAATCCATTGCCTGCATCATAGAAACTCAAATTAAGAATAAAAGTAAGCAAGCTGATATAAACGTGGGAGAAAAGGACTCTAACACGTACTATTAAATCGAACTAATGAACCACGGGAATTTATTACAACCATATCTTGTTCTCAGAAATATATTTTAACATAAATAATTCACCTTGAATTTTTTGATTTTAAATTTTATTATCTTCATATGTATACTATGCTATACTAGTATCATATTCATTCTTGCTAAAACATGAATTTATACATTTTACTTAAAATCACATCTGATGTGATCACATAACTTACGATTACTACAATTCTTCTACTTTAAATTAATTCCCTTTATGTTTCGAAAAAAAAAACTTATTTATTAATCATCACCTTACTATATTTCCGATGATAGGTAAGACAAAATTACAATTACTAGTTTCATTGATTGTATGGTTATTATGACAATTGTCAAAACGTTATGATATTGTTTGACCAACTGTAGCAACATGAAAATATTTATTTTATTCTTCAGTAAATTATTTTTTTTTCTGTATGTATGAAAGGGTATATCCGTAACTTTGTCTTAGAAAACATAAAAACTACTAGATTTATTTACGCGCTGTTTTTTTTTTTTAAATGTTCCATGTTATCTTGGGAAGGTTTAAAACTATCAAAATTCACGATTTATCTATCAGAAAAAAAATCATCATAAAAATTAAACATTTTTTTTTTATTGATAGATATTAAAATCTGTCCCACAGTTGTGGACAATATGTAATAGTGATGAATGAATATCATACATACTAAAATAAATAAAATAAAATAAATTAAAAAAAAAAACAAACACTCAACTTGAGTGGAGAATCTGACTATTGCCAGAACTCCAATTGTCCATTTTTATTTTAATATGTCTCTTGGCCACTGGCGTTTCAACCTTCTAGGTGGGCTGTAGGGATGGGTGGAACTAGATAAGGTTTGAACCAAAGGATTAGGATGGTTGGAAAGGTTTATATGGAATTTTGAGAAATAAACATTATTTTTGAAAAAAATAAGTTTTGAATGGTGATTAAATTTACAAAAGAAATAATAAAAATCGGAAGTAGTTCATAGTAATCACAAGAAATAAAAAAAAAAAAAAACGAGTTGCGTTAAGTTCTCAGTTCATATAACCTAATACAACTAGTCTTCGTTTTACCCAGTAATTATCGTATTAATCAGAAGTAATTATGAACTGGAAATCAATTTCAAAAGTGTCTTGACTTAATAAGACCATATAGATAACTAAAATGTTGTGGTCACACAATTTTCTTGGACAACAATAAATTTTATCGCCCAACGCATGGGAGAAGCAGCTTCAGGACGAAACATCGATGAGTTTATATTAAAGGCATATTCCCAATTTCTACCTGATAGAATTAATTGGTTCTTCACGGTTCGGGTGAAAAAACCAATATAAATTGTATACTACCATTACAAGTGCCGTTGGAGTAATATTTATAATTCATTAAAAAATTATTCCCCTGCTATCAGACCCTAGGTTTGCTAGTTTTATGTGAAAATATTTATACAATGAACTGGAAAGAAACAATTTACAAACGATAAATAAGTTTAATCGACATGCAAGTGTGACAAATTAAACTTCTACTGGATTAAATTTATGGACAATTTAAACATGCGATCCTTTACATGCTTTGAAAATATGAATTAAATTAAAATTTATTTAATGAAAAGTTAGTAGAGTCTATAATTATTGTAGTAACGTGCTGGAAAACCATTTTCCATAAAATTCTTTAAACAGTTTAGTATGTAAATATAATTTCATTCTACACATAGAGACACGCAACGTAGTCTTGTTATGAATTGGTTGAAGAGAAGTTTCGAATAAAGAAAATTACGGGAATGATAAATAATGTTTTTCAGTGAAATAGTTTATCTATTAAAGAAAAAGGCAATTTCGTAGACGAATAAGAAGTACTTCATAATTATTATCAAAAGGTAAGTTAGTTTTTAATTATTAATAATAGTATAGAACAAAAATATTTTCGTACAATAAAAGAATAAACCTTAGGGGAAGGAGTAGACTGGAAAGTGTTGCAATTTTTCCTGGTAAGAAAAACTATGGCGAAAAGGCAGTTCTTGTGATGAACACTAGGTGTGTGGCAGAGGTGTGGAAAAGGATCAGGTCCCTTAGGAGCCTAAGCTGTTTCAGTTTCAATTCCAATGGTGGACATTCTTATCAACCTGAAAGGTAACCTGAGCTCCACAGGCGTGGTCTACTCCCCTCCCCTAGGCTTCACTTTTCATTTATAGGAGTGCATGGTATGCCAACACCTTAGGATAAAAGAGGAAGGATTTGTTAAATCCTACAAATTGTCAAGACAATGTCGAGTTCGCTATTAATAGTTGTGAAATTCGTAGAAAAAAACAAAACAAATTCACCTTAGCAAACATATCACTTTTAGTTCCAACAAGATTTTTTTTCATTTTTAGAATATCAATTCAAGTTGATATAACAATAAATTAAATTAATAATATAACTTAAAAGATTTAAAATAGGAAAATTCCTGTTTACTAAACATTTTAGTATTACGAGTTATTTTACATCCTTTTATTCACTGATTTCTCTCGACGATAATTTAGTGGTGCCGAAACACGGACTGAGTACGAAAATCGAATTCATTAAAAAAAAATTGTTTTATCTCTTCCGTTGCTGAACGTACATAATTAATGATACCATTAGCAGCAGCACATGAAAATGCACCCGAATGCACTTGTGCCCAAGGACTAATTTGATTCAAGTCCTCTTGAAGCTTCTCTGTATCAACTAATACATAAATATACATAATATAAATACATAAATATATGAATATGTAAATATAAATAAATAATTATATGTTTGAATAAATATAATGTACGGTCAGCCTTAGAACAGCTGAAGAGCCCAAGAAGATAGGCTAAAAAGAAAGGAAAGTAGGAAACATAACCTATAAATTCAACCTTCGTTCAGAATTTTATCCAGAAACTTGTTAATTTAATAAATTATCTATACATAAAAGGTTTTTAGAAATATGTATTTGTGCTAGGTTCAATAAAAAATAAACTGTTAAAGTTTATTAACAAGATTTGAAATAATATATTTATACCAATTATTTATTTTATGAGCAAGAAACCATAGAGGCCTAAGTCCGCGCACCATGTATTAGTAAATACATCGTATTTCTACACGATGCATTTACTATTACATCGCGCGTTTCTTGACGTGGCTTTTTTCGCGAGGTGGGTTCGTCACTCCCACGCCTATTTTTGTGAGTGCCATCCATTGGGTAACGGGTTTCACAAATGCCCGGGGGAGGTTGCCAGTGAGTTTTAAATTATTTTGTGCTTGAAAAAGTCCGGGTGGGACCGGGGATTCTATCCGACAACCTGTGGTAGACTGGCGCGTTACCAAGCTGCTACCGCTGCCCCCTGGCACGGTTTACACCAAACCGATAGAATTTTAAAATATATAATCTTAAACTAGAGCTAATTATTGAATCAGGAGTTTGAAGAAATTATTTAATTAATTAAAACACAAAGAGCACAAATATTTATCTGATGGCAGTTCTAAAACAAAGCTAACTGAACACAAACGCGTGGATGTAGCCCACATTTTTGGTGGTTCGGCCACAAAAATTCAGACCAACTTGTACCAGCCAAAACAAATAACCTATCCACATACTTACGCTTGCGCGAATTCACCATTGTTTGGCAAATGTGTAGTGGCACCTTAAGAAAAATAAAAACTCGCTTAGTTTATTTAGTAGAGTAGTGTTCTATTTTTAATGTTATATGGACAAAATATTTACAGAAAAAATGTAATCGATATTTCATATATAAGTTGTAATTGAAATGTACAAAAATACTCAGAAAATAATTTTAAAAAAATAATATTTATCATGACTAAATAAAAGTGAGATCATAATAAGTACACATAAATAAAAAAAGTAAAATTAGGGATAGATGGGCCTTAATAAATTTGTAAATAAAGACATTTTTACATTTAATTCAATCGGATACAACTTATATAGGAACTATTTTAGGAAATAATAGGATACCCAATATAGGGTTTTCATCTAGTCGGATATACTTGACGCATACTCAACTCGGCAGTTGGACAGTTCATTAGCCGACAAATTAGGAGCTGCTATCCAATAATGAGGACAATAGGGACCTCTATAACCCAATTATATCGAGTGACCGACCTTCTTCCCTCCTTACCCGATAAGCCCTTTCCCAGAAGTTCTTATCAGCCATTCACAGCCCTGGTATTACAGCCCTAAATAAGACCAGGAACTATAACAGGCTCCGTTCTATTGACAACTGATATCATCTCTACCCCAGTGCTCGTTTAATACAAAACCTATATTTTATAATCCCAATAGTATATTGTTAGGATAGTAAGGATAACAACAAAGTTTGAGGAATGCTTAGTCTAACATATAAAGGTAACTGATTGTAAACATAATTTATCAGTTAATAAATTATTTAGAAGAGAAAAGTCAGAATAATTAGCTGATTCTCTAATAAGATACTAAATTAGTTGTATTTACATTACCTATACGCTATAAGAAAAGCAAAAAATTAACTCTGATTACCACATTCTTAAATTTTAATTAATTGACTTATAAAACAGCTTGCTTGAATTTTGCTATTCTATACTACTCAAGCTAGTCCGATGTAATATGATATAATTTAAAAAAATTAAAACATATCTGGAAAAAAGACTGCCACGAAATCCTTATACAATACTGAAAAGACAAGAAACTGCTCCTCGATTCCGAATACTACGGCATTTACTAGACAGTCTAAACTTTCAACTAATTTCAAAAGACTCATTCGTATGACTATAATAAGGCTTATCTGGACTTGTAGAGTTGAACTTTAGGGGTCCACTAAATCATCGAATTCCTCTCTTATCCAATCCTTACAATCCAAAACATTTCGTAAAATCCTTCATGCTCCGTACTGTGTTCCAAATCAAGCCATCCATTAAGACCTCATTGTTCCATATGTTGCCGATTTGGAAAAAAACAGGTACTAATTCTTTTATGATAAAATTTCTATGCACCCAAACCCATATGCTTCTCCTTTATTACCTAATATTCCTCTTATGCTTATGAAAAGAATATGACCTTGAG
>NW_027105076.1:137421-152122 GCF_000696795.3 Halyomorpha halys
AAAATTTTATTAATAATGATCATGCTTCCCCTCTAATTCCACAAGGAAGAAAATATTAGGCCCATAATAATAATAATAATAATATTAATAATAATAATTACTAATACCACCAAAATAGATTCCTCCAATAAGGTTTTGTTAGGCTATATTAGTATGAATCAATAATTATGGACCATACAGTACCCCATAATAAGCCAGACATCCTTATGGATCTAAGAAAAAAGAAAGCGGAACTTATTGATGTTGGGATCCTCAACGATAATAATATAAGCACCTCTGTGAGAGAAAAACTGAGGAAATACCAGGAATTAGCGATAGAATTGAAAGAACTACATTAATTGAAAGGAGTTACCACTAGTCCTTTCATAATTTCCAGGAATGGTCTCATACCAAAATTAACAGTAGCAGGTGCTAATGGTTTGGGGGTGCCCATAGATATGCTAAGAGAGGCTCAACAGTCATTTCTCTTAGTCACAGTACGAAGGGGGCGAATAGGGCGAAAATTTATTGTATATAAATTTTCGGTGTTGGTATTCTTATTTAATTTTCTTCTCCTTATTTTAATATACAAATTTACCTCCTAGAATTTTACAGCATTACCCGTCTGCCCCTACCGAATTCGTTTCATTGCGTCACGAAATCAATTTACTCCTGTTTAATGTAATACTTTCACTTACCTATATATGAATTCCAAATAGCCTAGTCACAGCAAATGGTCCGTGTGTGTGTGGTAAGCTTAGCTCAAGAAAGAAAAGTCGTGAAACACTGAAATAACGGGGTTGAGGTTGACAAATACCTGGGGTGTGAGAGGTACTCATTCGATGAATTCAACTGAACGGAAGTGTCACTTAATAGAATCGATATTTCATATTTTTCTGATTTTCTTGAATACAGCTCTAATGATTCTGATAACACTTGGTATGTTAATGTTCAGTTGAATGGTTTTTCATATCATGTACCTACTGAAATTGAAATAGTATGACTTTAATGTGGATTACTCAAAAAATCTTACCCTAAAACACCTCTAATTTTGTATATTTGAAATAAAAACAATTTCACATTTTCAATAGTAATGATAAATGGATAAATATAGACTATTAAAGGATTTTATAGTCAACTGAAGGAGATATGATTATTTTTTCCGATTGAAAACATTCCGGAAACACCAGTAATAGTATTGACTTATTATATACCGTTCAAAAAGCAAATGATTTTTGAAAAAATAATAATTAACATATACTGTCGTAAAAAGTATTATAGAATGATGAAAAGCGGATAAATATAATACATGTTCTAACATGAATTTGGCAATAAACAAGAAGACACATGCAGTTGTTTATTCCCAAATATTACAAATGAAAGTACAATTCTGAAAAGTGTTGAGATTGGAGTTATTGAGTCTGTTAATTGAAAGATTCGTTTGGAAAATCAATACGGGAGGGTATTGGGACAGTGAATGTGAGAATTAATTTCAACTCAAAGTATGATGATTAGTGAAAGTTATGTGGTGCGCGCACCGCACCAGATTTATTTTCTTGAGTTGCTAAACGTCAGTAAAGACGTTTCGCAAAAAAAAAAAAAATTATAATGGCGAATCAATGGTTAATTATTTTTGTTAAATAAATTCATTGTTCTTTCGTTGACGGTGGATAAATTCCCTTATTAATTGAACCTACCGGTTTTAAAGGTTACTTCTAGGATAATATATTTTCAAATCAGGACGAGAAATGAAGAAACAAAAGCTTGTTAACCTCTTTTAAGCAAGAATTATTTCCATAGTAACGAACTGGTTAACTCCTTTATAATAAATTATTAATGTTACTTAACTATTATTTATCTAATATCAAAAAAACTTAAAACTATGTAAACGAATAAAAAAAACTAAAAAAAAACTTATTGTTAGACTTAGTTTTATGTATGTATCACCAAATGATTGAGCAATAGTAATCGAAATCTAATGTATTATTTCAGAACTCTGAAATCAGCAGACGCAAGTCTGGGAGGTTTTGATGTCCTGCGAAATTAGGCCTTTGACCATTTGGGAAGGGTGGATGACGGATAGTGTTAACATACACGTCCCGCAGTTCGGCCCATTAATTTCTCCAACTGAGCCTCGTTGGACAATTAATAAAAGTTGACCATTAGGAAGAACAAATGCTTCGCCGGTCTTGAGTTACAGAGGCCAGCTGGCCCTCCTACTACAGAGACCATTTTTCAGCATTAAACCTGTGTAGCTTACAGATTAGGAACACCGCCTTCATGGTTCTAATTATTCAGAATGTTGGCATCCTTGATGGGGAATTTCTTTCAGAAGAAATTTGTAATGTCACAATAGGAGAAACAAAACATTTATTCCAGGTTGAAAACACACTTCCGAAACCAAATTAGTAAAATAAAAGTATTATGTTTCACTGAAAAGTCAAAGCTTATGGAAAACATTGAAATAAAATAATATTTTACATAGAAAATCGTAGAAGGTAATGGGGATGACGAAACATGCACAAATAAAACGTCTGTTATTATACAAGATTGCCTGTTTAGTCTGATAAACGATTTTGTCACCATAGTTGTTTGATTGTTTTACAATTTCATAAATCCTACATCTTAGCCTTTCAGTTGAAAGGATGTGGTATATTTTTTATATGTCTGGCATACTTTTGCAAAGAAAAATGTTAAAATGTTTTAAATATTGAAACAAGCATTAATATTAAAAATATTATGAAGAAGATGGTCAGGGCTGGGGTTAAAGGTAAATAAAAAATAGTTAACTACTATTTGGGAATTAACTGTTTATTTGCCTCTACTTTGTAGAGCTTCATCAGCGCTGTTCCAGTTGGAGATTTTGAAACAGATTTCACAAATTTGTGTAATAAACGAACAGTAATTAAAATGCATTAACTATAAATAATAATAATTAATGCTTAGTGAACCCGAAGGTTCAATATATACTGATACCTCCAACTACATCTATCCAATGATGACCCTCTAGACCAAAATCTACTAAATCATTCGTAACACAATCCTCTCATTTACGTTTGGTATTGAATATATGGATTTCCTTTTAACAATATCTATCATGTCAGACAATCCTGAGAAGACAAAGTTTCTAGAATGTAGCTGGCCACCAAAGCCGCAAGGAAGATGTGAAGAAGTCTCACTCAGCGCACAATGACAGCTCTCTGAGAAATCAGGAGATACAAGGAATGTAGATTAATAAACACAAGCTTTGTAATTACTCCAATGAGCATACATATATTATAGCAATACAGCAAAGTAAGAGGTAACTCTAATAAACTTTAACATTAGTGTTGCCAGCAAGGTCTACCACACGCTTGAAAAAGATTTAACTTAAAGATTTTGCATAACTTTTTATTTTCATAACAATTTTTTAATAAAAACGTGAAATTGTAAAGTTTCTTTACAAACAAAGAAACATAATGACGAAGAAAAGCAATTAGAATGGTATACTTCAGTCGAAAAATTTAATATTCCAAGACCCGTTTGCTAGGGTAAATAAGGTGGGTCAAAGGAAATGCATCATTGCTACTTCTTGATATTTTTTTACAAAATACACATATATAATAGCAACTTTACTTTAAAGATGCTATAAAAATACTGTTCGAAATTCATTGTTCGCTTTATTTAAACAAAAAAAAAATATGGGAATTTTAAATATGTGTTACTAATCACCATTTTCAACAAATACTTAACTTATCTCCATTAGACCCTCCCATAATAATTTTTATATATTTATTTTAATAACTTCTCAAATGTGAATGTTTTGATTTTTTTTAGAAAACTCAACATTATTATATATGGTATTTTCTTGTTTTGAATAAAACTCTTATTTATTAATATTTTATAAATGCTTCTACCCAATTGAGTCATTAGCATACTACATAGGGTTTTTTGTGAACTTTTAAAGACAAAAAATGAAGTTTCATTTAACTGATTATATTTTTCTTGAGTTCTTTACACAAGGTGCTACAACTTCAGATTTTTTTTTTTTAAAAACTTAATTAGATTTTCTACAGTTGTTTTGGTTTCTCCAAGTGTTGTGTTTCATAAAACTCTTAATTTCTTTGGTGTAATTATTGTTGTTTTAAAAATAATATGTCTTCTGAAGGAAAAACGAAAAAAAAACTTTCACAAAGTGATCGAAAACGAATATCATAAAGAAGTTAACATAAAATGATCAGAAAATTCGAATATTTCTGAACATTAAATTAAATAACAAATAATAAGAAGTCAATATGCAACAAAGTAAATATATTTTAGGCTCAACTGATAAAAAAGTTATTCAAACGATACAATTTAACGGCAAACATTTGTCAATTACAAGTTAGAAGAAACTGGCAGGAAGATAAATTCAAGAAATGAAGTAAATTTTCAATCATTCATTATTTAAAAATTTATTTATCAAATATGATAGATACACTAATTTGTTTCAAAGTATATTATTTCATGTTTTTATTAAATTTTCCTTATTATTTAACTTAAATTAAAGTTAAATGTTTACAGGCACAAAGACTAAAAAAATAGAAAAGGGAGAGAGAAATTATCAATTCGATTGTTACTCGAAGACTGATCTTTAAGTAATTATACATCTTCAATCAGCTGATTTACTCGATCACCTGACCTAGAAGTGTGCTACTAACGCCAAGGATCAGGTTCGAATACGATAGAGGCAGATAATTGTCATTCTGTTACTCTAACCTCCGAAGTCAGCCTTGCGGTATCTGGAACCCTCCTGGGGTTCACCCATCATCACTAAATGAGAACTTTTTAATGGTGACTTTTTTCCCCATAAAAGTCATTTTTACATAACCTTCAACTAGCCTCGGAAAACAATGAATACCACTATAGTTGGCAAGACACCTAGTGGGAGGCCAAAAAACAGATAAATAGACATAATAAACAGATATGAGAAAGAGCATCCATGCAGCAAACTGGAAAGCTGTAGCCCAAGACATGCAGGTGGAAGTCTATCAACCTTATTTCTTTTTTTATACATATTTCTTGCCACGCAACCAGTGCAAAAAAACCGGAAGTGAGTGAATATTTGGAAAGTTATTTTAAAAAATTTTTTTTTTCTTTCCTACTTGGTGTTCATTGTTATATAACAATTTAAGGGTGACATTGGCTGCAACACACGCAAATTCTCTGGAATGTGTGAAAATTCGAACAGTAACCTCACAGGGTCTACAGAATGCAATTTCAAATTTAGAAAGATTTACCGGAAAAATGAGTGGGTGAAACCATTGTCTTTAAGGCGACCGACTTATAGCGAAAATAGAAGGGAAGATAGAGGACCTACTAAAGAAGGGAGATGCGGTCTTATTGGGGGCGGCCTTGGTATGCAGGATCAAGAGGAATATTTTACACAAATAAAAGCCAATGAAGAAATACCGTGACCCATTATCAAGAATAGACAGAAGAAAGCTTTCGGAGATGGGACGACGGAGGAAACAATTCTCCAAAAAATGAGAGAGACAGTGGATGTCGTGGAGGCCAAGGAGAGAATGAGGTACCTGGCTACAGTCCTGAGAGTACAGCTGACCAAAGAGATGGGAAGAAAGGAAGGCATACCGAGTGGGCGAACGATACCCCCTTCCTCGTGTCGAAGAAATACTCGGACATAACTACCGGAAATCGACGAAATCATCAATGATAAAGTTCCAGATCATTAGTATATATTTGTTACTTCAGGATGACTTATATATTTGTTATGTATATACATAAGTTGTTTTTCATAATATAACTAAAATATAAATATTAAAAAAATAATAATTTTAAATTAAATGAAACATATTTCTAAAGACAGATGAAAAATAATAAAATATAAAATAGATAACAATTAGATAAAATATAAAAATAAGAGGTATTTTTTAATATTGTTTCTATTGTGTATGTAGTTCTGGGAAAGAGGAAATAAATGAAAAATAAATAACTGGAATGATTAAAATACTCTTGCTAAACCTTACTAAGTAGGGTCCATTGAGATCAGACCAGTCTGCCCATCCTCATCCATCCTGCTTTTCAGAAATTAATATCATATGAAATAAATATAGCACCCACCCACATAATGTACATGAATAGAATATTAAATTTATATGCAAGATGGAAATTATTTTCAAAAAACATTTATTAAGTTCAAAAAAAGATGAATTATAGGCATAAATATATTTTTAGATATGAGAATCAATAAATTGTTATCTATCGTAGTTTTTAGGCATTAAACGAAACTGATTTATACATTGGACTGTCAAAAGCAGAACGCGGAAAACATATTCGTTTGTCAAAACCCTCCTGCTTTTCTGAGTGTGATCCTGTCTATTTTGACGGATGTCTTTCTTAAGCTTCTTCCATCAGCGATCTGATGGAAAAAATGAACGTAGAAATTATTGTACTTTTATAATATATATTGTGGATTTGTAGTTGTGAATTTTACATAACATTTTACCATTAACTTACATCTTAATAATGTATTTTTGATTGATTACACTCTTCAGGTTCACTATCATTTTTATTATTATTACCATTATAAATAATGATAGTAATAACCCTTCATGAAAGAGATATGAATGACGTCTTCGTTAACAATAAAAGTTAATTTTCAAAACTCAAGGAAACAACAATTTTTTTGAATTTATGAATTCATTTTGAAATTCGTTTTCTTCTTCTTTTGTTTTTCCTTATATCAAATAAACGGAGAAAAAAACCCGGATAATTGGGACGGAAAAAAAGTCTTGATTTTTCAATATGTTTGTTTGATTTTGTTTTAAGGTGCAAAGCTTTGCTGGTCATCAATGTCGTTTATTTCCACTTTTTTTTCATTTATTCCAAATTTTTATGAATTGACTTACCTACCAGACTTCCTAAAGAGAAAATCCAGAACATTTTTTTCTCATGTCTTTATTATCGTTTTATAAATTTTATCCTTTGTTTATTCGACGTCATAGTCGTGATAGAAAAAATTGTGACCTGATAATTGAGATACGAGTTCAACTAATTTATTATCTTACCAGAGAGTTATTGACATATTCCGATTTATTCCAAAAGTATTGAGAGTTTTAACGTGAAATACGGCCATTCATAAAAGACATCGCGAATTGACATATTGTCATATTTCTATCTGTTGTTTGAGTTTATACTATTATTATAAATCTAAATTTTTGATTTCGACAGATGACCAGTAATTAATTTTACACAAGAAAAAAATTAGTTTTCAAGTATTTTTCGTTAAAAATAAATATAATTTTTAAAGAAGAGACAATTTGAGCTTTTAAAGAATTCTTTACATTTAAAAGTATCTCAATTAAAAAAAAAATGCATTATGTTCTGGTTTGTTATAAATACCTAATACCAAACATACTTCACTAACTTAATTTATAATCAATTATGATTAATAATTTCATGTAATATTTTTATTTTATTGTCACATTTCCAGAACTGATTATACTAAAACTATGAGGTGTAAAATAAACTTAGAATTTCTGTAGAAAGTCCAAGTATTTATCGAAGTCTTTGAAACAAACTTTTTTTATGAAAAAGCAAATCATATTCGTTTTTATCGACGTCTGAAACCCTTCAATACTATTTATCAAAGAAATTTCAAATTAAAACTTTTGGACGTGATTTGTTTGTAGGATTTTTTTCTACTCCTGTACATTGTACATATTCATGAATCTGCGTGTTATCCAAATCCTATGTTACTACAATCGTTGGAATGCAAAATATCTGCTATTTTAATCCATATGAATTCCATTCAGACCATTGCAGTATGAATTAAATTGTAATAAAATAGTTTAGTTGGTAAAGAACGAGTGCTTTTAAGATTCTCTGTTTTATTGTGGTGCGTTATTTTTCTTATTGTTCAATTTTGTAGATTTGCAAGTTTTTATAAACGACTGTCAGCATTGGCACCATAACATTCAATCCCTTATCTTAATGTCGATTAATGCTTTGTACACCATTATTAAAGTTTCTCTGCTAAATACAAATTGCAGGTAATAACTTTTATGTGAGCATACTCACATTAAAACATTTACATGAAGCACACCGGACCTAAAACAGTATCCTGTGAGACACCAGTAATAAATTAATTGGCTAAAAATAAATCTTTATCAGGCTCTTTATTTTATTCAACTTCTGAATGTTTAACATATAAGCCCAAAAAGTGGGAATTATACAATTGTACTTGAAATTTTCCCTCGGAAAATGACTTAGTCTAAATCAGTTTTTCTGGGTCGTATGGGATTCTTTTCTACTTCCTATTTTAGTAATGCCATTGTAAATTATAAAATGACAATTCATACACTTCATGATAAAACAATTTTTTTTATTAAGAATAAGAATATGAGTAGAACAATATAAAATTAGTCCAAAAATTAAAACTTTCTTTTGGAAGAGATTTTCTTTTCGGGCATATATGCCTCTTAAATCCCCCAATCGTCCTAGCTGGAGAGAAAGCAAAGATGAATGAATTATTTTCCCATATTCTTTCTACTTTACCACAGATTCCATGTATATGAATACTGTTAGTAAGGTTTCACATGATATTGAAGAAATTAATATTGAAGAGATTTTATTGGCGAATCCCGGTGCGTTCTCAGACACACTTATATTTTCGCTAGTACATCAAACCTAAATAATTTTTAATTCAGTTTGCTTAGAAACAAAAATCAATCGTATGTTATGTATTGATCATATATAAGGGAAGGGATTCAGACTTAGTCTAAACCCAACCATTCATTACTGTAGACAGATCCCTCCCCAAGATCCCACTACCTACCTTAAAATGCCCCTCAGGCAAAGAAAGGATATTTATGTTTATTCTTCTTCTTTTATTGGCACATACAATTCTTACATTGGCATGATCTATCTTAAGGGTCTATCTGATCGTCTGTAAGGGTAACAGGTATAGTCAAAATTTCCGTTTCTGAACCGAGCAAACAACTTACGTACAGTGTTTTCTTCTAAAGCATCATCTTCATACACACTGCAAATTTTCTTAACCGTCTGTGCAGCGGATTTTCCTTTTCAGAAATAAAAAATCATTAAATGACGAAAAGGAATTTTTTTCTCTTCCATTTTTGAGCAAGCAAAATACCAGTTAAAGATAAAGAATTGAAACTGATACTTAAAAGCACCTTAACTAATCTTTTTTTAGAATATGTAAACATTATTGAACAAGTAAACATGATTTTTTAAACTCAGAGGGGATTAAATTTACATATTGAAAAACGCTACGAACTTATTTTACAACCCAATAAAACCCAATTAATTTACCATTTTTCGTTCTTCTCCAATTACCATTCTCGCATTTGGGCCCTAAGATCCTCCTCAGAGTTATCCATTCAAACCTGTCTAACAGTTTAATGCTTTTATTGCTTAGGATTTTCGTTTCTCAACCGTATGTGACGATTGGCCTTATCAACGTTTAGGAATACGAGTATATATATTTAATACGCGGCCATAAGGGCACTTTTTGAGCATTTCGAGATGTATTATCCAAATCAGAGCTCCCGGTTAGTGTTAAGGTCTTTATGCTTTAGAGAGACTTACTACTATATTTTTTTTATAAAAATCACTATTACAAAAACATAAATAATTAGATTTTACATAATATTTTGAACTTTGTTTTAGCTCTCCAGAAAAATTCATATTTTCGACTTAAGCCCTTATGACCGCACATCAAATATATTTAAATAGGAATATGTATACATAATATTTATGTTTATTATGTATACATATATATATTATTATATTATGTATTGATTTTATTTGAAATAATAAAATTAATAGAAGCGTGATAAAAAAGAATAAATCATATATTGTTAATTTTTTTGAGGACCTAGTACTCCTCTTTATTCCTTAAATGAGAGATTCGAACTTATTTCCTGTTAAAGCTTCTTTAAGAAAATCTTGTGCCATTCTTTGAAATACTGTATACAGTGTATCTGCAATGGAATAACAGAAATTACTAATAAATACAAATATTGATTAGTAGCCAAACGGGAAGTATTTTATGGTTAAAAGTGTAAAGTAAAGCAAAAATTCCAACTCAAAGGAAATCTTTAGGCTAAAAAAAAAGCAGAAAACTCGAATAGGCCTCTCTCATATGAAGCTTTATTCGGAGCAGTTAACTGATGAGTGTAACAGATCAGCTATCGTCGCCTGGGGTGAAATATAAAGGAAGAGATGGGACTGGATATCGTTAGGACCAGCCCCATTAGCCGGGTTTTTCAGTGACCAGCTGCTCTCATTGTGAGCGATTCTCTGACAATTACTGATATAGCCATTCAAGGATTTCCTCTCATCGATGTGATAAATCGATATGATAGATTTGTGGATCTGATGACTTCTAAGTGTGATTCGTAATCAGAAAATATTCGTGAGAATATCAATTGAAAGTTATAACAATTTTGAATTTTTTTTTTAATATTCTGAATTCGATTACTTAATTATTTGTAAAAACAAAAAGCTTAGAATAAGTTTAAATTTTATTTTACACTAGAATATTCAAAGTTCTATTTACCGATAAATGGACATTCAACAAATATTGTTTTGCTTTCTTACAGCCGAAGGTAGGAAAGCATTGTATTGCTGCGTTATTTGCTTTGTTCTGAACATTTTCACAAGTATTTAACGTTTTAGACACTAATTCCGTATCTGCAATTAACTTAGTGGTCGGACATAATCAACGACAAGTCAATTAAATTTTAATGTAATATTTTGTGAATGTGTGGGTTGGTGCTGTATTGTTACATTCCGTATCTGATGAACAAGGGGGAAATATGCCAAGGTTCGGTAATGTAAAAAATTTCACATATTCTCATAAAAAGTGAAACAAATGTTTATTTATTCCTAACTTGAATCTCTATTTAACTTTGATAACTGTACCTCTATTCCTAATTAAATATCTAAACACGAAACTTTACTTCACAGATAGTTTTAACTCCATATTTGCCTTAACTGAGGAAATATAAACTACTGTGAATTGGGGCAACTATGGTACAGTTTCATGTTCTCTATTTTTTTAACTTAATATACTTTTTGTACTATTGCAATAACTTAAATTTTTTCTTTAATTTTGAAATATGAGACTTCATTTTCATCACTGAAAAAAATTTCTTTCAACATTAAGCGAGATATAGATTTTTCTCTCGTACTAGTTTTACCCCGTAATACGGGTGACTTCGGTATGCACTTCCTTATCATGGTTTCCAAGGACATAAATGGTGTAACATTGTCACCTATTCGTATTACTCGTTAGGGGTTCTAGAAGGTTTTAGAATGTAGAAAAAAAAATTTATGATTTTTTTTTTCTCAATAATTTAGCCTAATTGAAGAAAATGTTACTAATTGGATTTTTCGGTTTAAAAAGCCCTTTGTAGAATCAATTGTGTGATCCATCAAAGAAGACAATAATAGAGTACATAAAAGACATTTTTTGGTTTGAAAATATTTTTTTTTCAATATGGGACGTTACCCAAAAATTCAATGTGGTTCCTACCTCAGGAACATCTCACAGGTGATAACATCCCCAGAAACAAATTCACTAGCATATTTCTTGGCCTTACTGGAACAGCTTCATCTCTTGAATGTTGAAGTCTCTTTTGTTAGGTATGATTCCTGTAGGAGCGGCCTTCTATTTAGACACCAGGTATTTCGTTACAATACTGTCCGGTGAAAAGAGTGTAAACATGGTAAATTCGAGTAAACAAGTTTGTACTATGATTATCCGTAGTATAAAAATGGTACATAAGTGGTGTACTACAGACCTCCCTCCAATAAAACGAACATATTTTGATATTTAATTAATGTAAAAACATTTGTTCCAATCTATAATGGGATCCACTTAAGAATCGTATTATTAATTACAAAAAGTTACTCACATAAAAACTCCACAGCCCACGAGGACCCGGCAACAAAAGTTCGGAATATTATCTCGAATGTTGTGTTACTATGAAGTTACGAAAGAAAATCTCACACGATCAGGAAAGAGAAATGATGGCGGACCCGACTGTTGGTTAAGCGAACTCGTGAAACCTCAAGCACTTGTTTGGCACATTTTTCAACTTGTCAGAACGTTTCAATTTAGAAAAACGACATTGCTCCTTAGCATCTCCAACTGTACCATAGACATCTCCCTTTTCGATAATTCTAATTTATAATTACTAATGACTTATAGACTAATCTAAAGCTATAATTTAACAAAGGTACAAAATAATTTATATATAAAACAATCAAATGGGTCATTACATGCGTTGATTGCAAGACCAAAAACGAGAGTTTGCTTCCCCGACTTTATACTATCTTTTCTCTCAATCAGAATCGGCCCAACATGCACGTCTCAAACAGATTTAATTGACATTGTTAGATTTTAGGGTCTTTTATTTATGGAGTCATCGGATTCATAGAGTGGAACTCAAGTAAAGGGGAAAAACATTTATTTTAAAAGCATTGAGATTCTAGATCGAAGTCCAGAGCGCTTGGGCTTCCATCTAGCCCATGTACCGCCCTACGACTCTCCTTGATGTTCCCGCAGCTTCACTGAGAAAGGGTTAAAAGGAGAGGACCTAAAAAAAAACTTTATATAAAGAATAAATACCATCCGACATTAATCTCTGACGGATACATGTACAACCAATCAAATACATTTATTCGATAATTTATTAGTAAAATCGGAAAACCAGTAATTTAATGTAAAACTCACTCAGATTATCAGACAAAGCTCAGTCCCTCCTGACAAAATGACCGTCCCATACCAATGGTGTCCGCCTTACTTCCTTTACGCTCGGCTACCGAAAGTTCTCCTCCATCCTCTGTCAATTTCTTATCTCATACATTAGCCTCCTAAAAATACAAAACCTGATTGAATATAATCTAAAATTTCACTAAAAACTCGAAATCGCTCGTAGAATCAGTCAAAATTACATGATTCCTAAGTCCAGATCGACCTCTTGTAACATTATTTTCAAAACAAAATATCTTTAAACAAATTTTTTTCTGAATTAGCAATCACCTGATGTGTTAACAACGTATGAGACATAAAATCGGACGATGTTTCGTTGGCAGCATTTGAAAAAAAAACAGATAACAAAATTCAAGTGTTCGATCCCAATTAATCACGACAATTACGAAAAATGCATACCATGTGGCTATAACTCTAACGTAAGTACCATTTTCCTGAACATAAATTGAATTTATCAATACATAAAACCTGCAAAAAATGAAATTTTAAATCTCGTAAATAAGGTAATCAAAAAAGGTAAAATTTCGAGGTCATCGTATATACATAACTGGGCAGGCTATAATCTTTCCACAAAGGAGTGCAATGTTTTTTTTTTCTTTTTTTTTAGATCTTTTTTGAAATTAACATCTGTACATAATTATACATTCAATAAATTCGATGTAAAATCATAATGGCATGATACAGCCATGAAGAGAAACTGCACATTGGTAGAATTCTAATAACGTTTTTAAAATAGAAGGTTTCGTGGCCACCTTCTTTTCAGTCGCCTTGGAGGATTGTTAGGAATGGAAGTGGGCTTGGGTGGTTAGGTTGGTAATGACTTGTTGGATAAACAAACTACTTCCAATGTTTGACGGAAATACATGTATTCAGATCCCCTGAGTCCAAATAATTGCAAAGGCATTTTTTGAGGACCTGCAGTACTCAAGTAATGGAAAGGGGTGTAAACCTACACAGCCCTGTTTATTAAATTCAAAAATAAATTTTTAATTTGTAGTAAAATAAATTATTTTTAAAAAAATAGTTAAGAAATGGATATACTAATGGTAATTCAATAAGAGTCGTTTCAATCAATCCAAATTAAAACAGTTATAATTTCTTTTTAATGAAATTAACGTGGAAATACATATTAAGGAAATAATTCACTGAAAATGTTAAATTTAAATTTAGTATTTACTGTAAATACTAATCCGTAAGAATATAATACAAGAATTTTGTTATCACCACAATTGATAATTCCGTTAATAGTTTTAAAAGATCAAAAGTTTTTTGTTTTTTTTAATTAACGGTCTGTTACACAGCCATTTGAATACCCTATCATTTTTTTTCCAACTCGGTGAACCTTTGAAATAAACACAAAAGTAAAAGGGAAACATTGAAGAAAGGACAGAAAAAGAAATGAGAGTTTTATTATCGGAGTGGAAGTAATAAAAGAGAACTAAAAGCGAGACTAATAGCAGGCTGTAAGCAATAAAATGTCTTCATTTCCTTAATATAACGAGTTATAAAACGAGGATTCGGCGGTTTTTAATGGCACCTAACAGCTCCTGTTTTTACTAGCCTTTAGTCTCCTTTTTATTACCTTTTCATATCCTTATTTCTTCATTTAAAATAGAAATAAATAATAAAATATATCGATTAATCATCACTTGTTTTAGATTTAGCTTACAGATATATATATATATATATATATATGGTCTGAGTCAGCTGTTACTTTGATGTCAGCTTACTGAGGAGATCAGCTGATTGAATGTACATAAGAGATGTGCCGAACACAATAAAGCCTATTAACTTTGGGTAACAGAAGGAAGCATTATTCTCATTCACATTATATTGTACTTAATTATTATTTGTATTTCCACAGGAGGGTATGAAAAAAACAAAAAACAATAAAGCCGTAATAATTTACAGCAGTTCAAGGGTGTCAGATCTTATTCCTTC
>NW_027105076.1:152272-155479 GCF_000696795.3 Halyomorpha halys
TTTTTTAAATTTTGAGTTCCTTTAAAATCGTTGTGTGCAGGTAACCATTAATCAGACTGTTTCGCTTTGTACTGAAATTAGGTTTCAACTTAAAGCATGTCTTGCGTTGATCTTTATTACCATGTGAAATTTTTGTCGGCAGAGATTATTTACGATTAAAGATTCAATTAATGGTTCTCTCTTTTGGGAAAATTACAACTTTTCAATTATTTTTTTTGGCTAAACAGATTTGGATTTTATTCCTAAATCTGTTAAAAAAAAAAAATTGAAAAGTTGTAATTTTTCTAAAAGAAAGAACCTTTAGATGAGTTTTTCCTAAAGTTAATGGAAATGTACTTTAAGAAAGATGTAGCAATACTGTGAAATAAGGCATCAATGTATTTTAAGTGAGGAAGTGTGAGGAAGAGAATTGAGCCTTGAGATAGTCGTGAATATAAGTTACGATGTGTCTAGTGAAAATAGAATCCAGAACATAGCAACACAACAAAAAAAAAGGGAATATATAAAATTGCAACACATGAATTAAATACTACGCATAAGTTAAGCTCTTTACAATTTGAGTAATATGAAATAACCACAAACGAAAGTTCTAAGATCACTTCTACCTAAATGCTAAAATAACTAAAAAGACATCAAAAAGAAAAAAAAAATTAGAAAAAGAAACAAAACTTTTAATAGCTGATTTTAACACAGGTTTCTTCATTTCGCATAGTCAATTTAAAAAAAAAAAAAAATACATATCTCTTTTGCCGTGTACGGGGCTTCGGGGTTTCTAAGCTCGACTAGGGGTTCCCCGTACAGGTATTATATTGAAATTTATTCATATATTGATGTATTTATATATTTATATTATGTATCTCTATCAGTTACTGATGGGAACCGACTGAAAAGGGATGCGCTATATTTAATTCAACCACTAGACACCATCTGGACCCCTTCGCCGTGGTATGCTAGATATGAATATCATAATTAATCATTGGAGTTCCTTTCCAATGGTATCGTGTTCACCAATTTACTATGCTATTATATATGAGGTGGCATGCAGGGATTATTAATGAAAAAGTAGAATCTTTGTTACATCTTTTATATTTACAATTATATATACATTACCAAGAATATTATTATGAGAGAGCATGGTGGACTTGTATCCTTATACTTTAATTATAAGATAATGAATTGAGAAGTACCAGTTGGGATCTTTGATATTTATACTGACTGTAAGTTATTAATTCTACTACTGCCATTCTAATTACATCAGAAAAGGTCTTACTTGTTTCGGAACATCGGTCGGCTTAGCGGTTGTCGTGGAAGAGCGTCCATATTCGCCTCCTGGCTGCCACTCTCTCTTCCTCCGGCCTGTCTTCAGGTGTTCATCTCTCCCAGACTCCTCCAAAACTGTCCTCCTCTGTCAGACTGTTCTCCTCTTCCAGCCTCTCTCAAAGACTGTCCTCTTCTCTCAGCTTCCCTCAAACTGTCATCAACTCCGGGCTCCGACTGTCCTCAATTTCTTTCCTCCTGCCCCTTTTGTTCATTTTCTCCCCTCTCCTTCTGACTCCTCCTTCTTTTGATTTCAGTCCATTGATTGGTTCCTCTATTTTCTGAGGGGGTGAAAAGGTCCAATGACCTTCGACGAAAGTCGGTATTTTTCTTACCTTTCATCTTTAAAAGTTTCTTCTTTGAAGAAAGCCGGCTTCTGGCGACTTATTGTATTTTTCCCGAGGTTTTTAGAGAGGTCCCGTGTGAGATAAGGGGTGTTTATTTGTTTTCAATTACGGGGGCTATTTCTCTGTACTTTCTAATGTCTAAACTGGCCACGTGCAAGATAAGGGCTGTTTGTTTGTTTAACTCTGCCTACGCGGTCAACCGTTCCCAGAGGGTGCATACCCTCTGTTATCTATATGCCTCTGTACATTTCTTTAGATCTGTAGCCGCCGGATATTTGCATAGATCCGGCGGTATGTTTGGCATGCCGACAAAATAAATTATTTTAAGTTAAAAAACTCCAGCTGGTGCCTCTCATACATATCACTTTTTACATACTATACGGGGGAGGAGGCCCCTCCTGGTCCTGGAGTCAACACACCAGGAATTTTCAACTGCTCTACGTGAACCGTCCTTCGTTTTTTTTGGTTCCCGCACACTCTCAATAGTGACAACATTATGTTGTCTGAGGACGATCACCGTAAATGGACCCTCATAGCGCAGTAGCTCCTTACCCCTATTGGTTCCTATTTTCCGGTATACTATGGTCCCAAGCCTGAGGTCCCCCATTACGTCCCGCAGATTTTGATTCTGACGTGCCACCCACCTTCCTTTCTCTTTCTCAATACGATCTTGCACCTTCCCCCACAATTTCCTCATAGCCGCGTTGTTCGTGACGATATCTTCCCCCGTAGTAACCGTCTCCCTGAAATTCCTGCGACCACCCTGAAGCCCATAAAGGATCTAAAAAGGGGAGAATCCGGTAATTGCGTGGATGGAATGGTTGTATGCAGCTACCGCCCTGATCATCGCTTCATCCGGTTCCAGCCCCTTATCCATGTTATATACTACTACGAGAATTATCAAATTCATGGTCTCCATCTGACGAAATTCGGTCCGGAACACCATAAAACTGAAACCAGGTACGGAGTGCACCTAATACCGCGTCCGCGGATCTATCCTTTACTTGACAAGCCATTGCCACCTTGCTAAATAGATCCAATACTGTAAACCATTTGAAACCTTTCCATGTAAAGGTATCCACTTGCATAGCTTTAAGTGGCCTATCCGCGGTGGGTGTTTCTTCCTGGGCTGCCCTTGGTTGGTTATTTCGTGCTCAGGCACACCTCGCACCCCCTATTGTCTCCTGTATCGTCCGTCGTATATCTCACCAGAAGTATCTGCGTTTTAGCGCTAAAAATGTCTCGTTTATCCCTCGATGATTTGTTTTCCCCTGATGGTACGCGAGGGTCACTTCCTTTTGCCTTTCAACGTCCCTAACCGTTTCTACCAGCATTGTGCACCGGATGAAATAGCGGTCCATCCCTAACTGCTCCGTCCGCCACAGCTATTTAATCTTCTCCCATATTACTGAATTCCCCACGTAAAGGTGGTATGTTCTCCCCGGTTTGGACGCGTCTTTGAGTGCTCGACAAATTTGGTCTTCCCGAGTTCCCGGTGTTGACCAGACTGTGGTAACCGAACTTTTGTCGTACTTCCCATATT
>NW_027105076.1:161854-163566 GCF_000696795.3 Halyomorpha halys
GTCGCATCCCACAATTGCCTGATATTCCCGTGGAATACTGTTTACGATGTGAACCACCAGCTTTTCTCCACCCATACCCCATCTATTCAGGCCAATCTCCACTTCTCCGTCTACACTACAGGGTCCACCCAGGGTGACTAATTGACAACAACATACCTTTACCTGGAGTGTCCTCTCTCCCTCATCCAGCTTCTCCAATGCCTCCCGACACAAGATGGTGTGCGAGCTTCCCGTGTCTATGAGGCATCTCACTCCGCTCACTCGGATGATAGGCAGTCCGCCTCGCTTGCTCTCAACAATGTAGTTTACCAGCATGCGGTTGCCCCTCTGCCGACACCCTCCTCAGTTCTCCTTCCTCTAGAGCTCCTTCTCCAAGCGCTATGTCCGCTGTTGCGTTCACCTCCCGTCTCTGTACCGTCGTTATCGTCCTGTGTCTCCGAATCTAGCGAGGCTCCGTCGATTCACCCAACGAACCCTCTTGCCTAGTTCTGGTAGCTCTGTGCCGCATCCTCTGAGCGTTGACTTCCATGGGCTCCCCCTGGTCCGTCTCCCGCCTTCGGTACATGTATGGGCATTGTCTAGCAATGTGCCCCTCGTTCCTGCACTCTAAGCACATCGTGCAGGGACATTGGTCCACTAGATGTCCCACTTTCCCACAACCGTGGCACTTACGATCATCTCTCCTCCCTTTTTCTCTATGTTTAGCCTGGTTCGTTTTCTTCTCATTGTATCGTGCTGATCGCTCCTTCACGTATTTTCCCTCTCTTCTACGCCATGCATTATGAGGATTCCTGGGCCGATTGTACTGCACCCTTGACCATTCTGGTTCCTCCACTTCCATACATGACTCCTCCTCTCTTGCGCCTGCGTCTATTAGGTCTTGTGCAAATTCCACAAATGATCTATCTTGTGGTAGACCTTCTTTTCTCCCAATTTCTTTCGCCAGCTGCACCTTTAAAATGTCCGATAGGAAATGCATTCGGACCTGATCCATTTCCATTATCTCGCTAAATTTGTCTGTTACCCGGTGGTACCGGGATAACAGTTCCCTCGCGTCCCTTAGATTGCCCTTGTTTCCTCCTCTCCCTAAACATCTGGAATATGTCTTCCTCCGGAGTCCATCGTCCTCCTCCATACGACTTCTTTAGGCGTTCCTTGACTGTGTTCCAGGGCGTTTCCTCATCCGCCTGGATCTAGTTGAGAATACCCCGCTTTACACGGCATACTACAGCAGACTTCAGTTCTTCCGCATCTCCCCCATCTAATAGTCTTTCTTCTTTCTTTGCCTGGATCCTTTCCATTATCCGATCACCCCTTTTTATAAAGTGACTCAGCTCGCCAGGTTTCCCGGTGAATCTTTCCTGATCCGAAATCGCCTTTCTAAGATCTTGCGTTGTTGATGTTCGTATTTTAATCCACTGAAGGGCGTTCGCGTGGGCTTCCGATATCCTGACTGCCGGGAGAGGTGGTGGAGGTTGAAATCCCTCTTGTTCCGGTGGGCCTTCCACTATTGGCTGGGGTACAGGTTCCGGCTGAGTCTCTGGGGGTTCTGCGGCAGCCGCCGGAATTACGTTTCCTAGGCTGTCTACTTCAAACGTTGCGGCTCTTACTATAGAGTTCATGCTTTGATCCGCTGAGAGAGGGGAAAAAACAAAAAAAAAACTTACGTGATCTAAAGGTCCCGGGTTTCGGCACCAGTTACGATGGTTCTA
>NW_027105076.1:163616-183942 GCF_000696795.3 Halyomorpha halys
TGTTACGTGTCTCCGCCTCTGTTAGCCGTCTACTAACATACGCTACCGGACGCTCCCCTCCTTCGCTATCCTGAGATAACACAGCTCCCAAGGCGTACTCGCTTGCGTCTGTAGTAATTGTGAAGGGTTTCTGGAAGTCGGAAAACGCGAGTACGGGTTCCTTTTGCAATTCTTTCATGCATCGACGTACGTTATTCTTGATAGTCGGGGTAATGACAATCCTGGAGCCCATTTTCAACAAGTTATTAAGGGGCACCAAATGGTCCGCCATTTCGGGTACAAAGCGCCGGTAATAATTAAGGACTCCCAAAAGTCTACGTATACCCTTCACATCCCTTGGCAGTAACATCTAAGAAATTTATCTTTTCCTGTCCCAAAGTAGATTTTTCGGAAGTCAACTTGAGCCCAAATAACCGTACTCTATCGAAAACGATCCGCAGGTGTTCCGTATGTTCCTGTTCCGTCTTGCTGAAAACTAGCAGGTCATCCATATAAACCTGACACATTGCCTCGTCCACTCCTCTCAAGAATTCATCCATGTTAAAGCCCAAAAGTACATTTTTCTTTTCGTTAGTTTAATTTATTACTTCCAATTTGATTTTGATTTTTTTTTGTTAATTATAAGTTAATTGCCTTTTTTAATAACAATTAAGTTTTATTTTGTAATTAAATTAAATCTACACTTTTCAGTACAATCGCCTGATGCTCCCTTCTTCCTAACTGCCCACAAAGGACAATTGTATGGGGAAGTACTATAGACTATTATGCCCAGTTTCTTGAGACTTTCTAGTTCGTTCCGGATATGCTGCCGCAACGCCTGAGGGTACCGATGTTCCTTCACGTATGTCACTCTCTCAACTTTTAATGGGATCTCATGTACGGTTTTCCCCGGTGCTCCCAGCATTTCTCCCTCTTTAAAAAAAATATCAGTATATTCGGACATAATCTCTTGCCGCCAACCCCTAACACGATTCACAGCGCTTTATCGTTCCCCTGAAACTTAACGCAAGACAAATTTTTCTTCCCTATCCTAATACGCCATTTCTTCCCGCTGGTTCTTATCCTCTTTCCCACCCTCTCTAGTAAGTCGCATCCCACAATTGCCTGATATTCCCGTGGAATACTGTTTACGATGTGAACCACCAGCTTTTCTCCACCCATACCCCATCTATTCAGGCCAAGAGTTCATGCTTTGATCCGCTGAGAGAGGGGAAAAAACAAAAAAAAAACTTACGTGATCTAAAGGTCCCGGGTTTCGGCACCATCGTAACTGGTTTCTAGTGAAAATAGCAAAAAAAAGGAAAACTGGGAGAGAAGTAACACACTCAAAGTCTCAGTATAAACTGCTTTATTCCTAGTATTAATCCTACATTTATAGTTTCAGGCTATGTTTACTTATGTAGGTAGGAATTAAGGTCATTATCAGGTGTCATCCTACCTTAACTTATACACAAATCGACACCAGTTTCAATGGGTAATTGGAAAAGGAAACTTGCGAAGAAGGAATAGAAGGTCTAAGCCAAGTTTCAGATATTGTGATAATATGATAAATATTTTCAAAATAAATAGTCTAGGAATTCATCATAGTGGACAATAAAAAAAATCTTCTTAGTAAGAAAATACATACTCCTGGTTATATTTACTAATAAATTATTTCCAGTATACCTACATGTATACTTCCTTATATTGTTGTTATTATTTCTTTTTATATAGCTTATAAACATAACAATTATTTTGAAATGTTTTATGTTATTTTCATTTTTTGTTCATTCTAAAATATTTGTAACTTGTTCTTTCGTTTAGTCCTGACGAACACCTGCAAATTGGGGCGAAACGTTGGTTAACAATAAATAATTTTCTTTTACTATTTTGATGCCTTTATTGGCCGCCACCCGGACTATCTTCCTCCAATCTACTTCATACGGTCAACTATCTTCTTCCAATACATAGTTTATCATTGTATAACAATACTTGATTGTTCAATTAAGTCAAATTCATATTTTCAATTCAGTGAGTAAAACTTTGAACAATACCCTGTTAAATGCTTGATTCGTGCTTAACATGCTAATAAAAGAAGAAAAAAATGTTGGTGATAGAAAAATTCTTTATTTTTTAATAAATGTCCGCCCAACCTTCGATGAAGATCGCATTGAATTCAGGCTGGTATGGGAGATCTCATCGATTCTGACGTTATGAAATGCCTTATGATATATGAAATATCTCAATGGGAGCAAAAAATGAAAAAATATGCATGCTAGGGGGCAGTATAGACCGATAGAGGGGTTAATAAACCCACCCTCGATCCCCTCTAAAAGGGGTCCTATCCTCTATAAGTCACGACCTATCACACATTGGCTCAATCAAGCTGCAGTCATAGACGCCGTCTTCTCCATTTACATAAAAATCTTACTGCAATAGTTTCTTTTCAAAATTGCAGGATAACAGTATACGTATTCTTTCGTTATTTAATGGTGTCATGCCAAAGAATATGAAGTGTCCTTTTCAGGTTATAAAAATAAAATATAACATTTTCATTTTAAATATAAACCTCCTGCAATTATAATTGAATATTCTCAAGCCAATATTCAAGCATAAATCTTTCTGAATTCGTAAGAATCTTAGCATCAAGTCCTCATTCAAGAGTTAACTTTTGTTTGAAAGTGAACCAACTTAATAAATCTTGACTATTACATTGAGTGAGAGAATGTAGAAGAATTAAAGTTAATAAACAACCTAATAAAATCCTTTGTTATTTAGGATTTACAACAGCAAGTCCCATCATATTATCCAGAAAATGTAAAGCAATAACAAAAGTGAAAAAGGATAATGGTCATTGAACAAACATTTAAATTCGGAAATAAAAAACGTAGTATACACATCAGGAAAAAAAAAATCACAGATGGACCATTATGGAAGAACACTAAAAAGTTATAGCCCCACTACAATAACCATTCACTTCTTCATTAAATCTCAAACCTAGGCATGGTTTTATTTCATACATTTATGGGGTTAAGTTGGTTAAGTCAGGGTGGTGAAGTTGATTACCTTCATTTAAGAAACACTTTGTTATTCTAAATATCTTAAAAATATTTACGCTATTCAAAATGATTTTAAAGGAATAGTTAAATTCAAGGAAATAAATTAAAAACAGCATTTTAAATTGAAGAAAGCTCTTTTTTTTCATAATTAAAAAATAAACATAAGTATTAAGAAATTACATTGAGTTATTTGGAACACAATGTCTTCTTCTCAGACTGGAGGGGGAAGTTTTAAACAATGGAACAACATTCTTATTCCACCAAAACTCGATAAATTAAAGGTAAAACTCCACATATTTAAAAAAAAATTTTTTAATTGTTAATGAAATCATTATATAAACTGGAGACAGAAGGCGGAGGATAGGATTATCTGGAGTACTACTATCAGGAAGTCGAGGCTCACCCCGGGATGTAGATGAATATACACTGGCAGGGAATAAAATGAAATACAGTAAAGGAAAATAAAATAATAGTCATCCTTCAGCTCGGTATCTGCCATATTAACGTTCATAGTTTTCGTCGCTGATGAACTTTCATGTTGTTGATTATTAAAAATTGCTGAAGTAGAACTCCTTGGCTGCTCTGACGATTTTTGGACAACGGACTACTATTGGATGTGCTTCCGAGCAGAAAATGATAGAAATAAAGGTCAGCTAAAACAGCTAACTTTATGAAATTGTTTTAAATCATTAGATGGCACTATTTTGTTGAACGGATGATAAAACTTAAAAACAATTGGATAATAAAAAAAATGTCAGGGAACTTGAAAGGCAAAGGAGGACAGGTTTTCTAGAGCATAGTAAAATGTATCCTCAAGTTCTTATCTAGTCACATTTTTTAGAAATTTCGACTAGGAAATAGGACTATAGTAAAAACTGACACAGTTAGAATTTGAACAACTTTATGATTTTCAGGGCCGCCCATAGCTCAGTGGTTAAGACACAGTCTTACTAATTTGATGTCTATTGGCGGTGCTGGTTCGAATCCGGCCTGGGACGTCGCCTTTTTTCATTGAGTGGCGGTCCCAAAAAATGAAGAACTTTGACCCCCAACCATGGTTAGGCAGTATAGGACTCCAATGGAAGTCTTGGCCTAATAAGAAAAATGAAAAAAACAAAACTTTATGATTATTTCCAGAATAAGTAATTTAGCAATAGAAGATTGAGGATTTTTGTTTAACAGATAAGGACATGAGAAGAAAGAACTGCTTCACTGCCCACATGATTCCTAGAAGTTCCCGTTCTAAGGCGCTGTATCTGGCTTCCGATTCTGGAGATAGCCTCCAGGACGCTCTTTTCTTCAGTTTCCTGTGCCAACACCGCTCCTAGAGCATATTCATTTGCATCCATTGTGAGCGTAAACTGTTTCTCGAAGTCAGGGAATGCAAGAGCTGGTTCCCGTTGAAGCTGCTCAATTCATCTCCGGATGTTATGTGTTATGTTTGGTGTCACTACTATCTTGCTTCCTTTCTTTAACAAATTATTGAGGGGCACAAGGTATTCTGCCACATCTGGAACAAACCTCCGATAGTAATTTAATGCTCCTAGTAATCACCGAATCCCCTTTACGTCTGTTGGTACCTCCATCTTTGCAGAGCCGACACCTTCTGGACGTCCGGTCTCACACCTTTTCGGGAGATGGAATGCCCCAAAAAATTGCTCTGCTCTAGTGCTGACTTTTCTCGGGAAAGCTTGAGGTCGAACTCCCTTGTTCTCTGGAACACGCTCTTCAAGTGTTTCACATGGCCACTATCTGATTTGCTGAACACTAGTATGTCATCCATATACACCTGACAAACAACTTTATCCAATCCTCTCAAGAATTCGCCCACAAGTCTCTGGAATGTTACAAATGCGTTTTTCGGACCAAATCGAATTCTGGTGAATTCGTAGTGGCATCTTTAAAAAGAAAATGCAGTTTTGTGCTGATCTCTGGGATGCAATTTAATTAGGTGGTACCCCGTCTTTAGATCAAATGTGCTAAACATCTCCGCACCGCCTAATCTATCGATAATATCTTCAAATCTCGGTATAGGGTATTTTTCATCGATCGTATTCTCATTGAGTTTACGATAATTGAATACTACCCGGTACTTTTCACTAATTTCACCCAGGGTACTCTTCTTGCGTACTGCCTACAATGGACTGTTATAGAGCGAAGTGCTGTCCACAATTATCCCTTGCTTTCGTAAACTTTCTTTTTCTTCCCTAATGTGTTTTCTAAGTGCGTGGGGGTATCGCCTCTCCTTTACGTACGCCTCTCCTTCACCCTATCCTGCTTCTCTGTGATTTCGTGCATCGTTCTTCCTGTAGCTCCTAGTACTTCTCCTTCTTTGTAAAAAATATCATCATATTTGTTTAATATTGTCTCTTTCCTATTCTTCCTCTGTTTAATCACGCCAATTATCGCTTTACCGTCATCCACAAGTTTCTGACAGCGTACCTCTTACCTCTAATTCTAACATTTCACTGACCCCGACTATTTTTTATCTTTGCTCCACCTTCTTCAAAAGATCGTAACCAATGATTATCTGGTTATCTCGGGGCATTTTTCCCATTACATAGACTATTACCTTCTCTCCCTTAGCCCCCCAGTTACTCAATTCCATTTCTGCTTCCCCTTCAATACTGCAGGGTCCACCTAGAGTGATCAACTGACAGTAACATACTCTAACCAATAGTTCCCTCTCTCGATCACTCAATCTCTCGGCAGACGATTGCGGTTTAGCTCCCAGTGTCCACCAGACAGCTTTCTCCTCTCTTCGCTCGTATAATAGGCAAACCTCCGTGCTCTCCTCTTACATGATGATTCTCCAACGTGCGGTCGCCCCTCTGTGGGCACACTCCTCAAAACCCTCCTCTTCTTCTTGCAGTTTCTCCGATTCTTCTCTTTTCTTACCGATCGTTCTCTCGACCAGAGTCTCCAGCTTCATTTTCTGTCTCCGAGGTTTTGGACAATTCTGTGGCTTCATTCGCGGATCCATTCGTCCTTCGCGAGATTTTTCTCCTCCTTAATCTCTGTGCGTTTATCTCCATGGGTTCAGGCTGGTTCTGCTCTCTTCGCCGATACATGTAGGGACACTGTTGGGCTATAAGTCCCTCTGCCCCACATTCAAAGCATCTCCTGCGCGTGCAATGCGCCACTAGCTGCCCAACCTCCCCGCAACCACGACACTTACGGTCTTTCAACCGACCATTGTTTCTAGGTCTCGCTTGGGACGCTCTATTTTCCTAGTTATGAGTTCTCTGTCTCCTAAAATCTCTATGCACCCTCCGGTGCACCCGGAAAGAATATCAAAGACCTCTTCTACTTCCATTCGGGACTCCACCTCCCTAGCACTTGTCTCTATAAGACCTTGAGCACATCGAGCGGTCTCTTGGCATTCCCTCCTTCTTCCCCTGTTCTTTTGCGAACTGAATCTTCAGTACCATGAATGGGAATTGCATCCGACCCTGTACTTGGATTGTCTCCATCATCTCACTTAGTTTATCAGCGATTCTGTTATAGCTTGGCAGGAGATCTGTGATATACAGCCCACTAGACTCTCGGTTTTTTCGTTTCTCTGATCATCATGATATCCTCCTCTGGGGTCCACCGTCCTCCTCCGAATGCCTTCTTTCATCTTTCTTTGATGACCCTCCAGGTCTCTTCATCTGCCTGAATCTGATTTAGGATACTTCTTTTTACTCGGCAGACTACCGCTGTTTTCAGTGCTTTTGCATCCTCGCTGTCCAGTAGATCCTCCGACATCTTCGCTTCTATTCGCCCCATTAGGCGATCGCACCTTTTAAAAAATGATTTAATTCTCCAGTCTAAATGATTCCCAATCTTCAAACGCCGCCTGAATACCCATCTTCCTACTGTCCTATCTCTTTGTTACCTATCATGGGCAAAATCGTTGCGAAACTCATCTTAAAACGCCTGTGTCCTTGATTCCAACCACATAATCCCAGATCACCAGTTTGGATTCCGAACATCCCACTCCACTATTCAGCAATGCCATCGTGTGGTTGATGTTGTCTCGTCTTCATTGGAGCGCGGAATGTACTGCTCGGGAGTCTTTCTTGATGTAGAAAAGGCTTTTGATCGAGTCTGGCACCAAGGACTGCTATATACGATCCGGAAATTCCTACCCCTTACATACTTCCTCATTATCCGTTAGTAAAATAAGTAAATTACAGTACAGTAAGTAAATTACGACGGCACTTATTCATCCCAACCGTCAGTCAGGGTAGTATCCTTGGTCCTATCCTTGGTACAGTTTTCACAGCTGACATCTCAACCCATCCTAACGATATCCTCACCACGTATGCCAATGACACATGTCTATTGTCAGTGAACATCACCACCCTTGAAGAATGGTGCCAAAACTGGAGGATTAAAATTAATTCCAATAAATCCCACCAAATCACATTTACCCTTTGTCGTAAACCCATGACCTCTTGCCCTACAGTATCCTTTAATAATACCCCACTTATTCCTGTCGAACAGACCCGTTACTTAGGACTACATCTCGACAAACGACTAACATGGAATGCTCATACAAGACTAAAAAGACAAAAAACTGTTCGTCGATTCTGTCTATTACAACATTACATTGAGCTCTTGAGCTCCACTAAACCATCAAATTCCTCCCGAATCCAATCCTTACAGTCCAAAATCCTTTGTAAAATCTTAATGCTCCTTACTTTGTCACAAATCAAGTTATCCATCAGGACCTCAATGTTCTATTTGTTGCCGATTTGGCCAGAACCAGATACCATTCCTTCCATGATAAACTTCTCAACCACCCAAATCCACTTGTTTCTAACCTGGCTTCTCCTTCATTACCTAATGATCCTCCTAGGCGTCTGAAAAGAAGATGACCTCGAGATCTTCTCCTCTAGAAATGTTATTGGAGTTTTATCAGTGGGTATATTCTCCACATGTTTGTATCATGTCACTATGTCACCTACAGCAAATTTACTTGTTGTATATATGTGTATACAGTTGTAAATAACAATAAATAAATTATTAAAAAAAAAAAAATTCTCCGGTCTCTCCGGTGAATTTTTCCAGGTCCGACACCGCCTTCCTCAGGTCCTCGGCAGTTGCCGTACGGACCTTAATCCATTTTTACGCTAAAGTGACTTCTGGTAGTGGTTGAATCTCCTGCGGAGACGGGTTGCCTGCTGCTAAAGTTTAATTGACTGCAGATTGGGATAGGAAGGACTAGATAGCATAGGTGCTGCAATCCTCAAGAACAGTGCCCCTTATATCGAGGAAGAGCTATTGGATATATTCAATGAGTGTCTGGATAAGGGGTACTTTCCAAACAAGTGGAGGATCGCAGACTTGAGATTGCTCTACAAGGGAGGTGGTAAGGATAAGGAAACGCCTAAATCCTATCGACTAATATGCCTCCTCCTAGTAGCTAGTAAGGTCTTGGAGCACATGATCGTCCACAGCCTTAGACCAATCCTAAGTGCTGCAAGTCACCCACGGCAGTTCGGTTTGACCCGTGGCAAGGGAACTACGGATGCGCTGCGACGTGAGTGCGTAGGTACGTGGAGGAGAGGGCGGATAAATATGTTTTATTGATAATGTTTGACATCTCTTCCGCCTTCGACAGCGTTTGGTGGCCCCGTGTACTCCAGCGCTTGCAAGAGCTCGACACCACCAGTAATCTATATTCCCTCGTAGGTAGTTACCTCAATAATAGGAGGGTCAGAATCAGGGGTAACTACTACGAGGTCGAGAGAAAAATCGAAAGAGGATGTCCGCAGGGTTCGGTCCCAGGACCAGCTCGGTGGAAGCTAGTATTCGATGAGTTGCTGGGGGAACTAGAGGACAAGGGGTTCCTTGCCACGGCTTACGTAGACCACCTGGCAGTCAATGTGGCCAAGAACAGCAGATCCAGACTAAAGACAGAAGCGGAGAGGTGTGCCAGTCTCGTAGGAACGTGGTGCTTGAAGAGGAAGTTGAGTTTGGCAGCAGCCAAGACTCAGGCCATCCTCATAAGAGGCTCCACGGACAGGGCTCATCCTATCACTTTGGATATCCAAGGAGAGAGGGTGAGACCGGGTGAGAAGGTGACATATCTTGGTGTGAGGATAAGATGAAGATTCGATGCCTCTTCTCACCTGGTGTGTCTAAAGGACAGGGTGACACTGTCACTCAATGGATTAGGCAGGATAGGGGGTGCATTTTGGGGCCTCAGATACCCTGCAACGATGACCATATATAAAGGTGTGATCTTGGGAATTCTGAGGTACGCATCCCTTGCGTGGAGCCGAAACCTCACGCATACGCAGAAGAGAAGACTGGCCACCATACTTTCTCTGCTAAGGGTCACGAAGACATACAGAACGGTGTCACATGAGGCGGTGCAGGTGCTGGCTGGAGCGATGCCCCTGGACCTCATCCTCAGGGAGGATATGGTTAAATATGAAGTTAAGAGGCAGGGACTAGAAGCGCTGTCGGAGGAGCTCCGAGAGAGGATCGGTGAGACTCCAAACTTATGAAAGAAAATACTAAGAGAGGACTCAATACATGAGTGGAATGGTCGGTGGGTAGCAAGCCAGAAGGGCGCTACTTTGAGAAAATTCTTCCCTACCGCCCTTTCTAGATTGATCGGCGAGCCACCAGAAGATGAGGAAGCTGACCCAGACAAAGACCAGGAGGGCTGGACCAGCCTAGTAACTGCAGGAGGCATCCCGACGGATGCAGTGGACTAGGTGCAGCTCCATCAGTAAGGCGCTAAACCTAGCGCTGGGCTACACCACAGTAAAAAAAAACATTAATAATTAAATAATTAATAAAAGACTAAAAAAAAATTGGTGATCTTTGGGAGCAGTGGGATGCGCAAACCCCAGCGCACTACCCCACTGCTTCCGCGCACCGTATGCCAGAAATGGCAAGGGAGGGGGATTAAACGAAAAAAAAGGTTGACTGCAGATTGAGGTTAGTTGTATTAGTTCATATTTTCCAGGTTTAGAACTGCTCTTCTTACTATTCTGTTACTGGTCATAATTCAAAGTGAACAATGAATGAAAAAAAAATTTCTTTTAGACTGAAAATTACTCCGTTTTCTAAATTTCCCGGGTTTCAGCACGAATTATCTTTTACTGAAGTGAAACCAAAAATAATAGTAGAGAGAGGAGTGTGAAATGAAACGCTTGAAGTACTCTCAAAGACTGATCTATTTGTGGAGCCTCTGTCCGTCTATATATATACAATCGGTCAGCTGTTATACTCAATCAGCTGATATAGACCTGTCAGCTGACAGTCTTAATATATATATATATATAAAATTAATATTGGTATTAAGGAATTTTTTGAAAAACGGTTCCTAAAAACGAACATTCCCCAAATGTATTGATGAAAAAAAAAATTAGGATAGGACTGACCCCAAATTTATCTTAAGTTCTCAAAGACGGGAAGCTAAAGTTACATTACTGTTTAAATTTTTAAATGCACATCGCATTCTAAATTGTAACTCCTCTTCGATTTTAATTTTTTTTAAATTTATTATTCATTTTTATGAACCACGTTCCTCTTTTACATTTGAATCACGTGTTTATGTGTTTTTGTGTGAGTTAAGGAACCGGTATTATAAATTTAAACAATTGCCCCTTGCCCAACTGAACCTATGTCGCTTTAGACATATGGTTGCATATGTCCACATTCTCCTACAATTTTATAGAAAAAGGAGCTCAATAAAAACGACTAGGTTCTAAGAAGGCCCCAGAGACCCGTCTAACAGCCCTTTCAATCCCTTAGTATCCTATATCAATAGCAAGGGCTGACACTTAGACAGGTACATGCTGTCATCTCACAAAGACTTGTATCAGTCTAACTATTTTATGTTTTACACATGAAACTTAGTTTCCAATTTCTTGGAAGCCTCACACCCTGCTTCTAGTCACGCCTTTTTCCCCCTTACAGATATTTACTTCTAATTTCATAGGCTCTCTAGGCTCCGCCTAATTTCCTAAATTATCTGATTGGTCCAAACCCCTTCTCCTATTTCACTATTCTTCCTACCCCCTCTTCTCAAGTGTTCATATATAGTTCCTAGACTAGATAGCTAAGTTAGAAGATAGAGACTGAGTAACAGTAACAGTAACATGTAGTTCTTGTAAACATGTTAGAATAAAGTTATTTAAGTCTTCACTGATTTTTTTGTTATGTAACTTGTGTGTATGTGCGGGAGGAGGGGGGATGCGTGAGTGTGTGCGTACATGTGTAGTGTTTGTTGCTTCATCATAATATCATGCCATAGGCGCTGATGTCCAGGGTGTTTGACGCATTTAAGCAATAAAAAATAAACAAAAAACATTTTATTTCTCTTTTCCAGGTTAGCTTGGCTAAACCATTTCAGCACTCTGATTTTGGCACTTGGTAGTTACAACATACAATTCGAATTATTTTTGGATGTATAATAAAAAAATATATATTTCCGATTATATATATATATATATATGATATATAATTATTGATTTATTTAACGTAATTTACAACTGTACAAATAATAAATACAATAAGTAAATATGTTGTATGTTTACACTTGAAAATCTTTGGAAGGAATCACCCATTGGTGGTACATCAAGCATTAATTTAAATTAGAAGGTCCCGGGGCCATTTTCTTTTCAGACGCCTCGGAGCATTATCAGGGATTGTTAAGGATGAGAGATAAAGAATTATTAGGTTAGAATGGGTAAGGAGTTTGGAATGAAAAGACGCATATCTGTTTTGGACCAAATCTGCAGCGAATGGGATGTTAAGGTTTTTTGTGGATGATACGATTATATTAAATGAGTTAAAATGAATATTGAATCACAAAAACCGAAAATCGCTTCTAATAGAGTCGGATAACAATTTTTTTTTTCAGAAAAAGCTATTCAAATAGTCAAAATGAATACGAATTTTCACAAGAAACTATTGTATTCATACAGATTGTGTAATTCAAGTATTCTTCGGGGTTGATAGTCGGGGTATATTACCCGAATTACTTAAAATTTGCTGGAGTCGCTGGAGTAGACTGTATTTGAAATAAATTATTATTATAATAAATAAAATGAAATAAACCTCTATTCTTTTAACCTTCATGAAACATTTGATTGTGCTCGTTATACCAAAGGGTTACAATATATTTATTAGAATTTTGATTGATTTTGACTATTGCTGTATTTCTGATCCTAAGAATTATACGACCTGAGCATTAAGGGAATGAACTATTTTTACTTAAGAGATATTTGCATACTGTTTGTCTTTTAATAACAATAAATAAAATGAAAAATTTCTTCTTTTTAGTTAATGTGCAAGATTCCATGTCATTTCCAATCGGTTTCGAATTGTTCATGTATTTAACCAATAGTTTGTCCATAACTAGTCATTTGGATTCATTAAGATTCTCAACGAACCTTCTTTTGGAGCTTTAACAAAAATAGTTTCATTTTAGGATTCGAAGACCTTAGAATTACGGGACTGGAGCAACGACTAACATTTTTGTTTAATTTCAATTTTTTGGCAGCTACGATACTCTAAAACGTGTTTGCTGATTCGGGAGTTTATAATTATATATTTTTAAAGGTCTATTATTATTTATCAACTAATTGAACTTTATATGTTCAATGTATAACTGAAAAACGTATAGGTAAAATGTATTCATATAATTCAAAATTATACATTTTTCATATAATATTTCAGCTATTGAATCAAAATGAGTAGGACCTTCAATGTTATTTTTTCATCAACAATTCGGTCAAAACAGGTAGATAGAGCTAAAATTAAAACGGTTCAAGTTTCCTTCTAGCCTCAAAGAGATTTCCTTTATAACCTTTAGTTCTGTAGAGAGCCCATTCAACCTGATGAGAAACCCATTCAGCTAATTGTATAAAGAAAGTTTACATGGCCAGTTGTTAATTGATAGAAAGAATCCAAGTTGGCAATTTGTTAATTTAAAAATCATGAATCGATATAATTTGTTTTATACAGCAACTATTTGAATAAATTAAGTTTTATAATATCTATAAATAGGTCTCCTTTTTTTATTTAGTTCCTAGGGTAAATGTTTATTTACTGTAATTTATAGAAGTAATTAATTTTTTATTTATTTTGCTGTAGGGATTCTTCGACTGGTGATTATTTTTTGAAAGGATTCTTTTTGCGAAATTACATCCTGTCAATTATAAATAGGTTAATTTAGCTACATGCTGACTTGAAGCTAAACGATCCTGTCTTTAAATAACAGGCCTATGAAAAAGGCAGAAGATAAAAGCACACACTCTGGGCTGCTTTCCATTGATAACGAAGATAGAACGGCCCCGGCTAATGAGCTTTTCACAGACAGCTCTGAATGAGACGAAGTACGTTGAGATAAGAGCTGGGGATAGTTATAGCCTTCGTGAACCCTGAAGAAGAGACTTGCGTGACCTGGTGATTCTTCCGTATAAAGGAGAGGCAAGATAGGGGTCCGAGCCACGCGACAAACACCGCTAATTGCATATGGTCCCTGCCATTTGCATAGGCCTCTCTCTAACTGTCTCTGCGCATGAGACCTGATTTAGGCCCTCGGATATGTGATTACCCGAGTTTACTGAGATACGCAATCAGGAACTCTCAATCCGCGAGGATGGGCGTTAATGACAGAATACGGAATCAATCGAAAGGTTTACAGATATCCGACCATTAATCGATGTGGTTCTAGTTTATTATCCAATTGAACTACATCAATAGTTCGTTTTATTATTATTTTTTTATTAAAATAGAAAAAGAATATGTACAACTCTTCTAAAATCGTTCAATGCGTCTATTAACCGATAAAGTTTCATTTTATTCCTCTACTTAATTTGTTAAATCTCTCAGAATAGTATGGATATTTATTACAGCGATATAATTTCCTTTAAATTTAAATCTTAATTCAATTCCTTTAATTTACATTACTTTTTCACAATAAGAGAAAAAAAACTAAGGAAAAAATTAGATCATATCCTTATAATCTGAAAGGTTTTTAGTTCATAGGGAAATATTATCGATACACTAACAGAACACACCTTTAAATTACGTTGGAGAAGTTATTTCCTGATAGGCATAATATAATATTTTTTCCTTCCGATAAACTTTATAATTAAAACTACAAGTAAGCCTGTCTTATATGAATCAGTACTTTATAGTTGTAAAAAACGTCTGCCATCTAGTTACATAGGTCAGAATATAATCCTTATAATTTCTATTTTGTGAGAGTAGGTAGTTCATTGGTAAGGCAATGGACTCCAAGGACCCGGGTTCGAATCCGGCTGTGGTAGATAATTATTAACTGTTATCTGTAGCCGTTAAGTCAGCCCTGTAGGTTCGGGTGCCCTCCGGGGTTCACCCAGCCTCATAAAGTTAACCCTTAATTGGGTAAAATTCTGGCGGTCGAACGTGATTATGACGTTCTGCCCCTTGATAGGATTTCACGTTAATTATACTATTTTACCATCTATGTTATACTAATACATGATCGATTTGATTACGTATTTGCGAATCCGGTAATGTCCAAGTATATTTGTGAATATCCTTACGTTTAAATGTAGTACATTTGATTATTAATCGTATTCCATTATCGTTATTATATTCAAACAAACTTTCTTTACCGATCGTAGGATAATATACTCTTGTCTTCCAATCTTAGCGTTTGCATCTCCTTATATTATTTTCATACAGCTTCGCGGTAATTTATCGTAAACTCCCTCCAATTTATTATAGAACTCACATTTAATCTCTTCATCACTGCCTTCGGTCGGAGATTGAATGTTAATCAGAGCGATTTTAAATCAACGCCCCTGAAATATTGGTACCGATATCCTATCACTAAAAAAATTTACATCCCTCAACGCGAAAAGGAAACTATTCCTAATAAGAAATTCAGTATCTAACAAATTACTGTTAAATAATTACTGCTCTCCCCGTACCAAATAGTGTATTTCCCTTCCTCTAACGAGCCCTCCCCTGACCAGCTAACTTCTTGCAGCGCCACGATATCTATATTGTATCTCTTAACCTCGTTTGTGACTGATTTTCATCCACCAGTCTAATTTTCAATTTGTACCACGAATCCCTTGAACCACCCTCCAGCAAACCTGTGGGGCCGCTCTCATTGTTGGTCAGCGAGTCCACTGGACTTAGCCGAGAGGAACTTCCGAGGAATTTCTACCAACATCCCCCCATCTGTCACCCGTGGGGCGCTCCCCTACGCAGTAATGAGCCCGCGCATTTATGAATAATACTTGATAAAAATAGTAAGAAAACTAATTATACTATAACTTCATCAGAAAAATAATACTTAGAAAACAATAAAATAAAAACACCAAAGCATGGTTTGTTTACATGGCGTGGAATGTCGAATGCAACAGGGTGAAGTGTGTGTCGCAAGAGCAGCTAGTGCGTCTAGGTCAGACATCACCGGCGACTAAAAGTGCCTTCTGCAATGTTTTCGAAGCGGTGTTGTATTAGTTGTAGAAGTAGTATTAGTGGTGTCCGATGCTCAGGGCAACACAAGGCGCCAACTACACAAATAGGGGCCTTCGTATTTACAAAGATATGTTTATATTAACAGTATATTAAAATTAGAAAAAAAAATGGATGATTTAAACTTTTTTCTTTAAACTAAGAAAAGAATATGATAAATAATTTAAGAGTGAAAAAAAGTATAATGCTTTGAACGTTAACAATTACTTTTTCACTATAGTTATTTTTTTTCTTACTTCCTTTATTATATATAAGTATATAAACACGTAGCTGTTGCCCTTCCTTTGCTTTATAGCATTATAAAGGGTTGGGCTGGGTCCGCTGAAGGCGGTGATTACAATATTGGTCCAGGAACCAAAGAAGGGGGTACAACGGGGGGGGGGGAGTTCCACTGGTATTATAGTTATTATATTTTCATGGTATTTATAATTATAAAAATAGTTGTTGAACATTTACGAAATGTTTCAAGTAACCTCCAAAAATTTCTCCAACTTTGCTAAATCGGGTGGGTTCTTAGAAATATAGGTGCGTCCAAGGAAATACTTTAATATTATGTATTAATGTATTAGGATCATTGAATTAATGATATATCAAAGTCATAATTAAATATAAGCACATTGCAAGGTACAGTGAAATCTCAGGAAGATGATGTTTTCTTTTCATCAGTTTCATGTTCTCTCAAGTATTTATCTCCTATAAATGTGAGTAATTCCCCTTTGCCCGGTTACAAATAATTTACATCGACCATTTTTATGTCTTGATTGGCGTTTTTGTAGATGTAAAGTACGTTTCTGAATTCGATTGAAATCTTAACTTGAACGCTATAAATAAAACAGCCATGAATTAGGTACGATTCTGCAATGTGATCTTAAAGTTGCTGAGCGAGCGTCATTAGATATGTACACAAGACAAATTTACAGATAACTATATATTTATTTCCAAAGAATTTAGATAGGCTAAGGTAGTGCATATTAGCTTGTAAGGATTAGAATAAGTTAGAGTATTGTAAATTGCCACTTCGTACAACTTTTTGAGAAATACAAATAAACCAGTTATTAAACTAAAACCTGCTAGTTAAGTTCAAGCGAAGTGAAACTTATTTTTGGTCCTGACAGAGCTGGATCAAAAAATCTATAACTTGAAAAAAAAAATTTTTTTGGATGTATTAAAAATTAAAGATACTATAAAAAATAATTTTGTTTTTTAAATGTCAAAAGAATAATAATTTAGTTTAAGATTATTTAATATTGTATCTCCAATAAAATTTCTGAAAAGTGTTTATTACAATTACATGTTACCTGATCCATCTGAAACATATACTTACAAAAAATAAATCAGTTAATCAAAATCTTTATAAATAAAATGTAGGGCTTATTTAAAGTGCAGTTCCTAATAATAACCACTATAACACTTTGAGTTTTAGAAAAACCATATAAAAAAAATATATATATATATATATATACGAGCACCTGTACTGAAAGACTTAAAAAAAGGAGAAAAGGGAACAGAATTCAACGCACGCTTACTAGAAAGATACTGCTTTATTATCTCTGTGATGCTCCTTATACACATAATTGGGGTTTATTTACATGGGGAGTTAGGATTAGGGTTGTATACAGGCCTTGTCCAACTATAACTCCCCCCTACCAGTTTATGAACATGCCTCACAAACTCCAAAAACATAAACGCAACAAAACACACAAAAAAACTAAAGACAAACTAACTTATACACAAAACGAAAACTAAAAAATACACTTTTCATAAACTAAAATTAACATATGAACTATTTAAAAACTAATAAAACTTGTCACTCCGTTCTTCTTACCATATAACTTATAAACACTAGCGATAAAACTTTTGTATGCAAAAAAAAAACCTTTTACATAGATGAGATAACTCCAGATTCTATTGATTATTCATTATGGGGAACTTGAGTTGTTCTATGTGGACCGTCCTTCGTTTTTTAGGTTCTTTAATACTCTCTATTGTCACTATATTATGCTCTCTAATTGTAATCACCCTGAATGGCCCCTCATACCTTTGCGGTTCCTTACCCCTGTTAGAGCTCACTCTACGGTAAACCACTGTCCCTATACCAATTTTCCCCATAATATCACGTACACCCTCGTTATGTCGCGCCACGCGTTTGGCTTTCTCCTTTTCGATTCTCCCCCTCACCTTGTCCCACGTTTTTCTCAGTGATATCCCATTAACGACGACCTCCTCTCCGTCGATCACTGTATTTCTATAATCGCGTTTGTGTCCTCTAAGTCCGAACAAAATTTCGAATGGAGCGAATCCCGTTACTGTATGCACAGAGTGGTTATAGCCAGTCATAGCTCTTATCATAGCCTCGTCTGGTTCCAGCCCCTTATCTACCTGGTACACCCGCAAGTGATCGCTTAACGTACCGTGTAGCCACTCTATACCCCCACGCTCTTAGGGTTTCCTGGGGTGTTTAGATGCCAGCTTACCTCCAAAGCCTTCATTTCCTCCCTAACGTTGGCGTTATCGAAGTTCCGTCCTGCATCAGACGAATGCCTTTCCGGTACTTTAGAATTGGAACCATAAACGCAGCGCTTCTAATACCGCCTCGGCCGATCTTTCTCGAATCTGATGTGCCATGGCCACTTTGCTAAAGAGGACAATCACTGTAACCCACTTGTAGCCCCTCTAGGTGAAAGCGTCGATTTGCAGTTCTACTAACGGTGCGCTCGCAGTCGGTGTCTCCTCTTGTGTCACCTTGCGTAGGTGTCGGCCGTATTTGGTGCTGAGCCACACTCACAGTTTCAGATTATATTCTGAATCGTTTTCCTCATATTCCACAGGAAATATTTCCGTCGCAGGGCTTATTAGGTCTCATTCAAGCCCCAGTGATTGGTCTCCCCCTGATGATGTGCCAAGGTTATATCCCTCTATTGATATCCACCATCATTACGCAACGAACGAAGTTTCGATCCATTCCAATTTGTTCTAATCTCCAGATGCGTTTTATCTTCTCCCAAACCTCTCCATTCCCGACGTATAGATGGTATGTTCGCCCCGGTTTGGATGCATCTTTCAGCGCCCGGCAGATCTGATCATTCCTGACACCCGGTGCCAACCAAATAGTGGTGATCGAGTTCCTCCCATAGCGAAGTCCATCTTCATGGGTCCGGAAGTTCTTGTCTTCTAAATTTTTTGGTTTTATTTATCGTTCACCACCTCCTCGAGCTTTTCCATCTCCGTTGGTCTTCCCTCGGTCGAGCTTTCGTTCTCGGATGATGGCTCACGGTCGTTCTCCGTCGTGCATTGCGTTTCTTCTTCCCCTGGCGTCCATTCTCGCTAAAACTGTCTCACCTTTCCTGACGTCTGTGGTTGTTCCTCCTCTATTGCATTAACAGTGATCTCGCGGGATAGCCAGACTACATTTTTTTCCCTGGTTTGTACTGGATTACGATGTTGTACTGATTGAGCAGTTCCTTCCATCTGGTGATCCTAGTCGAGGACTCTTTAAGCTTCTCAACCCATTGAAGCGGTCTGTGATTAGTATGAACCCGGAATTACCTCCCAAAAACATAGGGTCGAAAATGTTCCACCACCCACACAATGCCTATCAGTTCTCGCTCAAGTTCGCTGTACCTTGGCTCTGCATCTGTTAACCGCCTGCTAGCGTACGCTACCGGTCGCTCTCCACCCTCGAAATAATGCGATAATACCGCCCCCAACGCGTACTCACTTGCGTCCGTGGTGATGATAAATGTAAGTTCAAAGTCCGGGAATGCTAATACCGGTTCCTTCTGAAGCGCCTCCATGCATTCCCCAATGTTTTCCACCATATCGGGCGTCAACTACACCCTATTCCCCTTTTTCAGAAGGTTGTTGATGGATACCAGATACCTGGCCATCGCTGGTACGAATCGTCTATAGTAATGAAGAGCGCCCAAAAATCTCCTGATTCCTTTAACATCCGTTGGAATTTCAATTTTCCTGATCGGTTCTACCTTATTTGCGTCTGGCCTGACTCCCTGTTCCGATATTGCCCTTGTAATCAATTACTTCCCTATACTTTTCTCCTTTATCTCCCGGTGTGCCCTTCATCCGCACAGCCCATATGGGGCTGTTGTATGGGAAGTTACTCTCTATGATAATATACGATAATCTTTAAATTCTCTAACTGGCTCTTTAAAACTCATGTGGATACCTCCTCCATTTTACGTAAGTAATTTTATCTTGTTTCAGAGGGATTTGGTGCATAGTTTGACCAGTCGCCCCCAGTAACTCTCCCTCCTTGAAGAAAATATCTGCATATTTGGCCTTTATTTCCTGTCTCCAATTCCTCCCCCCCTCTTTGATCGCACCCATCCGTTTGTTTTCACCCATTCGAAGCCGCGACACCGATATCTCTTCTTCCCCAACCGAATCCTCCACAGGCCTTTGTTATTCCTAATCCCTACTCTTGCCTTTCCTAATATTATAATAAGGATATAATATATCCTTAGACATTTAATATTCAACTTGCCTGAATATTTCTAGAACTATTTGTTAGCAGTTCTAGTCTTTTATATTAATTGCTGGTTCCTTATCTTTCCAAGCTTAACCCTAGCAGCACCAAGGGGGGGGGGCTCGCCGAGCCCTCACTTCTGATTTTTTTTAATACTGCTCTCAAAAAATTTTTTACAGACGAGGAAAAAAATCTATTTGCCTAAAATTTATCTACCAACATGTTGGAATTGATTTGAAAAATATTTGATAAGGAGGAAGAGTACGAAAAATTATTTGTGTTAGAAAAATGAGATGAGGGCGGGTGGAGCCCC
>NW_027105076.1:184607-185639 GCF_000696795.3 Halyomorpha halys
TTGGAGTAGGCCGTAATGAATACTACCTTGGTGCTGCTAGGGTTAAACTAAATACTCACCAGATCATAGTTAAAGTTTAAAAAAATTAAAATTACAACTGACAATAGCTTTTTCAATGGTCATCTCGAAGTTGGTTCTGCTATTTCTTTGTTCAAAACAGCTAAAGAAACTATAGAATCAATACAGTGAGATCTGAAACTCTGTTCTTCAGTTCAGTGGATTTACAGTATTAAGTTTTCTTCACGCTATAATTCTGCAGTTGTGAATCATCTAATAATTGCTCACATGTTTCATTCATTAGTCACATTCATTGATTGTTTAATTTTTTGACTCATAAATAAGACAAAAAGATAAGTTTATGTAATAATAATAATTATTGATTATTGAATCAAGAGTTAGATCAAAAATTATGAATACCTCCAAAATACCTAATTGAAATTAATGCTTCCTCTTGTTTCCTTTCTCATTAATTTAAACTATAAAGCTGGATAAAATATATGGTTATTTTTTCTTTTAGAAAAGAACCAACCTACATGGAATAGATTTCCTTGGTAAATTGGAAAATAGATAAAAAAAATCTTTAAATCTCATATTTTTAAAAGCATTTTCTAGGAGGGTAAATTAATAAAAAAAAAATAAAAAAATAGAACAAATCGGTAAAAAATAATTTAATTTTTTTTTGGTGTAAAAAAACTTTAATTAAGGAAATTTTAAATATATTTGTTTTCAATGCTTTAAATTTCATATTTTTAGTAATATCTATAATATTCATTAATATATTATATAATATAGTAATATATTAAAAAATCTATAATTTTTAGTAATATTCACCATATATTTTATATTTCAGACCAAAAATATTAATGAACAATTAGTGGAAATCAAAATTGGCACACGCTCATTCGCAGCCGGGCAAAGAGGCAAATATACCACAAGGTAAATATATGTTTATTCATACTCCTTGAACACTCTGTAAATGGCGTTTTGAATAAATATACGCTACCATTTTCAATGGTTTTCATGTACCACATA
>NW_027105076.1:187214-201323 GCF_000696795.3 Halyomorpha halys
AACGACAGGACTTTTTGAATGACCTGGTATATATATATCTTTGTATATTTATCTTTGTGTTCTCCTAAAATATTCGCTATTTCCTCTAAAAACAAAAATAAATAATGGAAAAAAAAAAACCGAGGAATCCTCTGTGCGCGTATCCTCTCAGTTAATAACGGATTTACTTAGACAAATTACCCGAGAACAGATTGAGCGTCGCGCAAGCTATTTCATTTATTTAATTACACTGACCGTGATCAAAGGGTAGTGAAGCCTTGGGGCTGTTCATCCCAAATGGTCCACTAATTCTCCCCAGGCGGGATCAGATCTGTCCCTGATGGACGCTAAACCCGTGGGGATCTCTTTCTCACTCTCACTCTCTTTCTCTTTGTATTTGCTGTCAGATCAATACTTTGTCTTGTTACGATTATCATAAGAAAATGATTGCCGTTTGTTCGTTAGTGGTTGTTGAGTTAAATAAATAGCAGTAAATAGTTAGTAGGCATAATGCTAATATATAAAAGTAAGTTCTAATACGTTAATTTTTTTACTACTCATAACAATGAGAGATGGATAATTATTTTAAATAAACAAAATAATGAAACTTAAAGGAATATTTTCTAAATATTCGGCATTTTAGCCCATTATGTTCTACTATATTCGATATTTCACAATATGGCCACCGTGGATTAATTTTCTTCAGAACTCTCCGTATCCCTTCAGAGTCTGTTAGCATAAATAATTTGCTCTATTTCAATAGTTAGTCTTATTATACTATTCCATGCTTGGTAATATGAAATTGCCAACGTGTTTTAGCTTGGTGTCGTTAATTCAACTTTGAGATTTTTTGAATTTTCATTATAGGCTTTATCCTAGCATGACCCAATGTTTTGGAAGTGTACATTCTCATTTAAAAGTGGCGACGTTGAGCTACATTTAGTTTAGTTACTATCTATACAAACAAAAATTTTAGGTCGGAGAAAAAAATTAATAATTTAGAAGCGTTTAATTACAAATTATTCTTGTATTCTATTAGTATTATTCTTGTATTGTATTAGAGTAACCCCCACAACTGCTGGAACATGAGCTTCCATATTCTCTGCCTGAGGACTGAGCCCTGTGGGCAACCCCTCTCTATTCCTTTTTCAACCTCATTGTGATTGCTTAAACATCTTATCTTTGAGGTAATCTCTAACTGGGGAATACAAGTTGGTAGGAGCCCCCAACTCTTTCAGCTGCTAAAGTATGCAGAGAATATATAAAATGGTAGCCTAAAATTGTACTTCTCTCCCAACTTATTTCTGCATACACGCAATATCGCGTCTACTCAGTATTTTTCTCTGGTCGATCCAAACAGTCGAAGGTGACTCACTGCTTAAACGAAGAACACGAACTGGTCGGTATGCCTTGCCCCTCCCTTTCTAAAATACGCGAAGATTGGTGGGCGATCTTAAACTGTCTTAGTGTCTGATCCTTTTCCAGGAACTCGTAAATGTTTATGATTTACACGGGTACACGGGTACGTACACGGGTACGGGGTGGCACTGTTCTTTAAAATCGCTGCATTCATTCTATCTAGTCTTGAAGCTCGTCCAGTACCTCGTATTTCGCACAGCCATGCGCAAATTCCAGATAACAAATAGCTGACACCGGTCCGTTCCCAGCAGGTAATCATCAGGTGCATATAATCATTCTTTCTTCCTCGTTATCCTGGTACGGGGTGTTCCTCAGGTATTTATAGTCTATGTACATTATCGTTGCTTTTTCCAGAGTGGCTATCTAGAGCCTCCTTCTGTAATCGCCGTGATCTTTTGGTGAGTCAGTGTTCCGGATAATCTAAGGTAATCGAAAGTTTGAATTGGAAGGGAGATAGGCAGCACTGCCCATGTGGCCCATATCAGAACTTACCACATCTAGTGCTTTCTATGATGAGAAGAAGTAACCTGGGCATGAAAGCGGCATTTTCTTCGCCCAGAAGCAGTTCTTCTTTGTTCACTCTTTAGTAAAATCAACCATGAGTGAGTAGATTTCCTGGAGTGGTTCCTAGCAGCAGATGAGAGAGAGGTATAGGAATGCGGGGAAAACAAAGGAAGCATGGAGTAAGTCCACCAAATTCAATATAGGTTACATCACCATCAACCACATCATTAAATCTACAGTTTTCCATAACCCAGTGATTCTAAATAAATTAACCCTTTTAATTATAAATGTTTTGTGTTTTTCGTCCACACCCTACACTATCTGTAACTTAAACAATAGAATTTTATAGTCAGTTCAACATGTTTGATTTTCTTTTTATAGAGTCCACTTCATCCAACCAACCAATCAAAAGTGAATGTGTGAATGTTGAAGGCATTCAGTTGAAAGCGTACTTCATACATAATGGTCCCCCCGGGCCATATATATAAAATCTAATAAGCTTTAAGTTTCAAAATTAGTGTTCACACATAAGGTCCATGCCACACCTAATAATTAATAAAATTCTCAATCAATTTTAATATAGTTCAAATCCTAGTCCAGTGAAATAATATTGTATAGTGTAGTATTGTAATTTATTGTTCATACCTGAAAAAGAAGAAGGCCATTTCAGCTGTATTGAGATGTTCCATACATAGTGTTTGTTTAATTACATTTAATATTAATTTAGGGAGGAAATTATTTACTATAACATAGCGTAGAATTATGCACTCATACTGAGTTATTTCAACGAGTTGAATTAACATTCATTAAAACCTAATTTCTTCATTGTCATATTGTTACACAATTCATAACCTTTAGTGAATCTTAATTCAGTAATTTTCGAAAAAATTCTTAAATTGATTCTTATGTCCTCTATTGCTATTTCATTTATGTAGGTTTTAAAGTGTAACATGCTTTATGCACAGAGTTAGCTAACTAAGTTTAAAGAATTCATTCAACATTTAAAATCTATTGCCAATTTTAAGTTAATTAATAAATCATGGTTTAATTAATTTGTCATCGTTTAATCTATTCAATTGGAAATGTATTCAAATTCATTTTGTCGATTTAACATGCAACATAACCTAACCCCACCGTGATAAAGGATAACATTAACAAAACACTCACTTTTATTTTTCACAATTTTATTCATTATTTCCACAGTAATCATTTATAAGTTTCATTAACACTTTGTTAATTAAAGTAAAGCCTAAAAGTTTTTACTTTTTTTTCGGCCAAAACTCCCATTGGAATCCTATACTCCCATAGCCTTTAAGTTACACAAGTTACAAAGAACGGTTTACCTATTATCTTTTATTCATTTTAACCCTATATGTTTTGTTTTTTATTTCTTACTTACAGCACAATAGAGCAGAATACACATTATTTCACTACATTCTTTCAAAAATTGTCAGGTTCGAGAGAATATTCAAGAAGATGTACAACATTCTATTATATTGTAAGATAACTGATCAAACCAATCAGCTGGGCGCCCAGCGCACTACGCCATTACAAAGAGGTAGAACCATCTTGGTATTCTAAATAGATGGGACAACTTGAAATCACCTTCTTCGTTCGATGACGTCACTCAACCTGGTTCTTTCTGCTGACGCTTCATCAATATTTCTGTTCAACCATTCGGCTATTCGGTTCTATCCCATGTTTTAATGTGTATAATTGCACATCATTAAATCTATGGTTTTCCATAGCACAGTTATTCTAAATTAATTTACCCTTTTAATCATACATGTTTTATTTCGTCCACACCCTACACTACCTGTAACTTAGACAATAGAATTTTATTATCAGTTCACCAAGTTTTATTTTCTTTGTATTGATATGTTGAGAGGCACCAGCTGGAATTTTTTAACTTAAAATAATGTCTTTTGTCAGCATGCCAAAGATACCGCCGGACCTAGGCAAAAATCCTTCGGCAACAGATCTAAAGAAATGTACAGAGGTATATAGATAACAGAGGGTATGCACCCTCTGGGAACGGTTGACCGTGTAGGCAGAGATAAACAAACAAACAGCCCTTATCTTGTACGTGGCCAGTTTAGACATCTCGGGGAAAGTACAGTGAGTGGCAAAGAGAAATAGCCGCCGTAATTGAAAACAAATAAACACCCCTTATCTCACATGAGGCCTCTCTAAAAACCTCGGGGAAAATACAGTAACCCGCCAGAAGCCGGCTTTCTTCAAAGAAGAAACCTTTAAAGATGAATGGTAGGAAAAAGACCGACTTTCGTCGAAGGTCATTGGACCTTCTCACCCCCTCTGAAAATAGAGGAACCAATCAAAGGATAGAAATCAAAAGAAGGAGGAGTCAGAAGGAGAGGGGAGAAAATGAACAAAAAGGGCAGGAGAAACACAGTTGAACAGAGTTTGAGGGAGGCTGAGAGAGGAGGACAGTCGAACAGAGTTCTAGAAGTAGAGGAAAGTTCTGTGAGGGAAGGACAGTGGAGGACAGTCTTGTAGGAAGTCTGACGGAAGGACAGGCTGAGAGAGTCTGGGACAGAAGGGGAGTCTGGGAGTTGGACACAGAGGAAGACAGCCTGGAAGATCAGCGGCAGCCGAGAGGCGAATATGGACGCTCTTCCGCGACAACCGCCAAGCCGACCGATGTACCGAAACAAGTAAGACCTTTTCTGATGTAATTAGAATGGTATTAGTAGAATTAATAACTTAGAGTCAGTATAAATATCAAAGATCCCAACTGGTACTTTTCAATTCATAATCTTATAATTAAAGTATAAGGAAACAAGTCTACCATGCTCTCTCATAGTAGTATTCTTGACAATGTATATATAATTGTAATTATAACATGTAACAAAGACTTTACTTTATAATTAATAATCCCTGCATGCCACCTCATATATACATACTAGCATAGTAAATTGGTGAACACGATACCGTTGTAAAGGAACTCCAATCATTAGTTATGATATTCATATCTAGCACACCATGGCGAGGGGGTCCAGATGGTGTCTAGTGTTTGAATTAAATATTGCGCATACCACTTCAGTCGGTTCCCATCAGGAACTGATAGAGATACATAATATAAATATTTAAATACAAATACATAATACAAATACAGTAATAAATGAATAAATTTCACTATAATACCTGTACGGGGAACCCCTAGTCGGGCTTAGAAACCCCGAAGCCCCGTACACGGCATAAATTATCGCATCCCTTGTGGGTACGTTTCTACCAATTTACTATGGCTATCAAAATTAGAACCTTTTTTTAAAAATAAGTACCAAAGGTTGCATGTCAGAAATTATGAAATTAGCGTATGCAATTAGGTATAATTTGAAGGCTTAAATCAATTACATAAATTTAATTAAATATTGTAATGTATATGATAAGATATGTTCCTCGGGCTCACTCCATTCTTTCGTATTTCCCATGACGTTTACTCATTATGATTAATTTCTGGTATAGTTGTGACTCATCACTCTCTATTTCGAATTAAAAAATATAGTTTATATGATTTGATATAAATTTTTAATAAAATGCTTAGGCTCACTCTATTCTTTCGTGTTTCATGTTATGTCTGCTCATTATGATCCAGGTCCGATCTGTCCAAATATTGCCGCGATTGTTTTATATTTTTTTTAAAAAAGAAAGAAAGAAAGAAAGTAGTCTGGTAACTCTTCAGGATTCCAGGTAGATGATAGATATGGTAATGCTACTACGATACTCATTGTGATAATATCATACCTGAATATAATGCCTTGAAAGGAATTGATGATTTAGACAAAAAAGGGCCTTTTATTTCTACAAGATTAAGTATATTTGACGAAAATTAATTTAGATTAAGTGGTTAGAGCTTTTACTTTTAAAAGATAATTCAAAAATATCATTGATGACTACAGTCAGGATGTCCCGGCTAAGATCAGAAAAAAAATCTGAACAAAAAACGTTTTGAAATTGAAATTTAGAAGAAAACAACGCTTAACAGTGTTGAGCAGGATAATCCAAAGTTAACAAGCATATTAATGGTAAAAAGTATTATACTCTCACTTTGCTTTTATTTAATTTTTTCAGATTTTTTTTAAATGAAGCTTCAGGGATAAATTTGTAGTTGAATTTATCATACCGGTTCACATAACAAAAAAAGTAAGAAAAATAAGCTGAATGCAATCAATTATCAATAGTGTGTTACAAAGACATTATGTTACCTTTAATTATCAATTGCATATAGCTTAAATTTCATGTTCCAACTCATTAGACTTCGTGAAAATAACGAATAACTCCCAACATCCACGCCGTATCAATTAAGTTTCAACGATCCTTCAAATCGTTTAACTTGGATAGTCATCGATCTGTTATGTATTGATTAGTTCTAATGGTTCTTAGTTGACGGAAATGGTGATTAACGAACCCTTCCATTTCTGCTATGTTGATTTGAAGTTGTTGGCACTTAGTGCCTGTAGTTTCAGCACACATTCCTCCTACCCGAATTAGAGAGTATAACCCAATCCACAACATATACATAAACATAAACATAGCATTGGGGATACTAATAATAATAGTATAAGACAATATAGGAGTGTTTATGAGTTATAATTCGACAAGGCGTATTGTTCGCCTTAATACTCCCTACCCATGTGAATAAACAATCAGAATGTATATAAAACGCATAAAGAGGAAGAATAAAACGGTGTTATTTCAGTAGTCTTGCGTATTGTTTCTCTACCCAATTTCTTACGTTTTTTTAGTATTGCTCTTCCGACTACGCATAAATGGTGCCGAAACCCGGGAACGTTTTATTTTATTTCCTGTTTACTATTCAGTCTACAGTTTTCCTTTTTTTATTGGACTTAATTTCTTTCTTTACTGTTGTATTATTTTTTCTCTCCCTTTTCCCTTTTTCTTCTGAATCTATGAGAATGAATGCGGACAAGCTGTGAGATTCAATATACCGCCAGAGGAGGCAGGGCTTACCCCGGGAACGCACGTTCGCCGAATGTGCACAGGAGATGGTGGACACCAGCGCACGAGAGGAGGAGTCTAGAATAGAGATTGAGTACGCAGGGTGGAGTAGAGTAACCTACATCCGCCCCAGAAACAAATCGTGGAGAAGGAGAGAGCAAAGAGAAACAGGTAGGGATAGAGGCATGACGGATAGAAAGGCCAGACCGAGGAATGGTGGTTGGAAGGAGGATAGAAGATGTCATGGCTGTGGGAAAACAGGCCCCCGTACGCGATGCTTCGAGTGCGGTGATGAAGGACACATCGCAAAACATTGCCGATACATATACCGAAGGAAGGAGGCGGACCGGGGAAAACCGATGGAGGTGAACGTCCAGAGAGTCAGAAGAAGACGTGGGTACCCAGATCGGATGAATCGTCTAGTGATTCATCAGAGTCTTCAGAAGCATTACTGACAGAACCGGAAGAGGAGATGAGGAAACGGGACAAGAAACCTAGGACCAGGTGGCAGCGAACCAGTGAAACGAACACGAAGAAATCTGAGGAGGGTGGTAGAAGAGGGTCGACCGCACGTTGACATGCTCCAACGAGAAGGGAGAACACAGCGGTCTGCCTATCATCCACGTGAGAGGATAGTTGGAAAATTTGAAAGCCGAGGGTATAATCGTGGACAGTACGTCGCCATAAAACAGCCTCTTATGGGCAGTACGGAAGAAAGCCGCACCAGGGGAAACCGAGGAGAAGTACAGATTAGTGGTGGACTACCAGAAGCTGAACGATAACACTGTTGTCGAAAGATACCCGCACTCTTCACCCAAAGGCGGGTTACCATCAGATCGAGATATACCCTCGGGACCGCTTTAAAACGGCGCTTTAAACCTTCGAGCGTGAAAATTTGGAATTCACGAGGATGCCCTTTGGACTTAAGAACGCGCCCGTAATGTTTCAACAACTCATGGATGAATTGGTGAGAGGTATCGACGAATCCATGTGCCAAATATATATGGACGACCTATTGGTCTTTAGTAAGACGGAACGCGAGAACGTGGAACACCTGCGGAGTGTGTTCAAAAGGCTTCGTCAGTTTGGGTTAAAACTTTCACCCGAGAAATCGATTTTGGGGCAACAGCACATTTCATTCTTGGGGCACACGATATCCCGACATGGAGTGAAGCCAGATCCGCAGAAAGTAGATGCGATCCACTGGTTGGAAATTCCGAAATACGTTAAGGGGATTCGACGACTAATCGGGACCCTCTATTATTTAGGAGATTCGTCCCCGAAATGACGGATAACTTAGTCCCTATCAACAACCTCCTTAAAAAAGGGAATTGAGTGATAGTAACGTCGACCATAGAAAACAATATTTGGAAATGCATGGAAAAATGACAGCGGGGACTGGTGTTAGCATTTCCGGACTTCAACCGACTGTTTACAATTACGACAGACGCCAGTGAATACAGGTAGCTGCACTGTCTCAGGAGGGGGATGGAGCGGAGCGCCCAATAGCATATGCCAGTCGCAGACTCACGGACGCGGAAACGCGGTACAGCGCTCTGGAACGAGAATTGTTGGGCATAGTATGGAAGGAGACGCTAGGGAGACAGCATCGGGAGGAGAAAGTTCGGGTGGTGATCGACCGGTTGACATGGAGCTGGTTGAGGAGATAATTAATGATAAGTTTAGACAAATAATTTGGAAGACTAGAACTACCGCGCTGACGAAGATAGAGTACGGTAAATATGGGAGGAGCTCCATAATGACTATCTGGTCGACCCCAGGAGTAGGCGAAGACCAGATCTGTAGGGCACTCAAGGACGCGTCGAAGCTGGACAAGACATATCGCCTGTACGTTGGGAATGCCGTTGTATGGGAAAAGATTAAATGCCTTTGGCGGACGGAACAATTGGGGGACAGAACATTCGTCCGTTGCATGCAAATGGTGGACACATTACGGTATGTAGAACAACAGAAGGAGGTGACCCTCACTTACCACTAGGGTAAAACAAAGGGATCACAGAGACGATGCAGGCCCTGGGGCGGAAATATTTTTGGTGGGGTTTGAAACGAATTGGGCAAGAGGTAATAGGGAACTGCGGGGTCTGTTTGAAAACCAAATATGACCGACAACCCCCGAGAGCAATACAGGAGGAAACCCCGACGGACATGTCATTAGTCGACCTGCAGGTAGTTTTTTTAATAGTTTACCTGATAATTTACCTGGAGGAGATACAAATGGGTCATGGCCATCGACCTGTTTAGTATAGTTGGCATGGCACATCATATAAAGGAGAGGTCAGCGGACGCAATATTAAGGGCAATGTGGTTCCAGTTTTATGGAATACCTGATCGGATCTCGTCCGATGGTGGTCGGGAGTTTGATAACGCGTCGATTACTTGCCAATGCCGCCCAAGACTTGAGAAAGGCCGGTTCTGGCCTCGATCGATTTAACTTGAAAACGGTAGAACTGAACTACTTCATAAAAGAGGGTGACCGACTTATAAGGCGAATTGAAGCAAAATCAACTCAATAGTGAAGATGCAGAGGATTTAAAATCAGCGGTCGTCTGCAGAGTAAAGAGGAACATCGTGAATCAGATTCAGGCGGACGAAGAGAACCCTTGGAGAGCTATCAAGAAAAGATTGAAGAAGGCATTTGGAGGAGGACGGAGGGCCCCAGATGAGGCCATATTTATGACCATCAGAGAGACTAAAAAACCGTGGAACTCCTGGCACGCTACAACAGAATCGCAAATATGTGCTCAAGATCTGATGGATGCAAGCGGAGGATGGATGTAGAGGAACCTGGATGGTCCAGAGTCGTTTACCAGAGTTCCAGGATTAATCCACCAACATGGCGGAGGAGAAAATATCAAGTGGATCCTGCAGTATTGAAGGGGAAACAGAAATGGAATTTGACAAGTGGATGGCTAAAAGGAAAAATATAACAGCCCATGTAATGAGAAAAATGCCTCGAGACAACCAGAAGATTATTGGAAAAGGTAGGTGCGAAGATAAGAAACAGTGGGGTCAATGGGATATTAGAATTGCAAGTAAGAGATACGGCTGCCAGAAACTCATGGGTGACGGAAAGGCGAGAGCAGATGCGATTATTGAGGAAGAGGGTTAGAAGATCAAAATATTGACCGAGTACGACGATATTTTTTTCAAAAAAGGAAATGTATTAGGGACCACGGGAAAAACTGTGCATGAAATGCGTTTTAAACTGGATAGGTGACCTACGTGAAGGAAAGGCGTTATCCCCAGGCACCATAATAGTAGTGGTAGTGGTGAACCATGTATTATTGATGGTCTCAGTATGGCTTTTTTTATGAGTAGTATGAGTCTGATAGACATCCCTGGTGAGTATATGAGGAGTGTGAGTTAGTATGATGTTGATTTTACAATATGAATTCTGTTTTGCGCCTGTACTGAGAATGAGAGGTGATATTCAAGTTTAATGAATATGTATGAGAGATTTCTCTCTGTCTGTATTTCTGTGGCGACCGTTTTTAGTGTGTTTTCGTGTCTCTTAGTTTGCCTTTGATCAGTTGTGCTGCAGCTGTGGCCTTGTTCATGGCGTTTTCTTCACTCATGTTAGCTGAGTATATAGCTATGTCATCAGCATAGACAGGGATTTGAACATCGTCAATCTTCATCCCATCTATGTGAAGTAGATGTTTAGTAGAATTGGCGCCAGGACCGAGCCCTAGGGAACACCACAAATGACTGGGTGGCAGTGGAGATTTCAGTTTTGTCCACTTATAATCTAAAATCCGCCAACAATAACTAACGGATGTCAAATATTTACGCGGAGACTTTTGGGAAAATGAAGAAAAAAATAAATAACATCATAATTTAATTAAAATTAATTACATCAAAATTAATTTTTCATAAGATTATTTTCCCATCATCATAAACTGTGTATCTGGCCAAGGTGACTCAATTACCTTTCAAGATTATGACGCCTTAATAAATTTAAGCTTCAATTACCAACGATTCCTTAAAAGAAATTTAATGCTCAAACGACTTTTTTAAAATGTTTTTTCGATTATTCGTGTTGTTTAAGCAAAAATAGTTCGATTTTCTCGATGATTAGAAAAATAATTAATAAAAATTACAATTTTTTCTAAGAATCCTCCACTTAATATATTACCTTGGAAATTCCAGAATTAAGTGCCTGAGAGAGAAGAACTGGAAGTGTTTACAAACTGACTTCACTAACTAACGGAACTTCACTTCCCAGAACTAAGATCTAACAAGTTTCATCTCGAAATTTCCAAAATTATAGAATAAAAAATAGGGTGTCAATCGGATCTTGAACACTCTGTAAACTTGAGATTTTGTTTTAAAACACTGAAGTGGGATATAAAAATACCATCAAATATCTACAATTTGTTATTATAGAATTAAATTTTTGAGATAATTCGTTTCTAAAAATCGAATGAACCAAAGCTTAAATGGTCTTTGGTTAGAATCCTGGAGTAAGCGTAAATCGGTCTTAAGAGGTGTTGTGAACGGTGCGGCAGTAACTGCAAACAATCAATCCTAGAGAGGGCGGTAACCACAGGTCGCTATGTAAAACAAGAAGGGTTGGCCTCTAATGGGCAGGCAGCTTAGTAAAAAAAATCACTTAGTAAAGTCGGTGATTAGTGAAATCTCCACTTAATAACACCCTCTTGCCCCTGACTAGCTCTGGAAAATATCCTGATAATTTGTACGTCGGCTATACAAAGTGTAAGTGTATCCGTGCGTGATCTTACTCATTCTTTTCAGTTAGGAAACGACGACGATAGCTGACGCCCGTTGAACGATCGAGAGCTCGCGTGCACTAAATTGCACCTGTTTATATTTTGAGTCACTTTAATAATTTGATTGTATTTCAAACTATAGTATTACGCATTAAAACCTTATTAAGGGGTCTCGTAATTATTGAGGTTGACGCTCAGTATAGACCCTATAACCTTGCAGTGAATATTTAATTTGAATCATGACATACGGGTATAATTTATATCGCCATAATTGTTTTTATTATACTAATTTGATGGTTATCAAAAAATTTGACTATCTTTATAGCTGTTTGTCCCAACAGTTCTAGAAGTACCCTTGATCTTGTACCTTTTAGAAGCTATTTAATATCAATCAGTTCAGACATTATTAAATAAAGGAAAGTTGATACAAGTTCAATGTTTTTTTTTCCTTTGTACTCACCCCTGAACTTTAATTTATGACAAGGGGAAAAAACTAAAACAATTGTGTGTATTGGTGATAATACTTATTTTAACTTTAACTAATTTTTGTGAATATGACTGGAACACTATCTCATATTGATTTAAATAGTTGTTCCCCATTGAGATTGACCCTGACTAATGATTTTAATGAACTTTGATTTTTGCTATTGAACTTTGATTTTTAGAACTTGAAGTATCGTAGAGAGAAAACAGTGAAAGAAGGATGTGAAATGACTCGCAGGGTTCCAGAAATAGAATGGCTTTATTCAGTCCACTATATCTATATTTACATCTCAATTGTTTACAAGTAGAACAGCTGATTTGACCAGTCAGTTGACAATCACTCTCGGGCCTAACTCGGCCCCCCCCCCCGCCAGTTTACGGCCATTCTCTGTATAATATTTAAATATGAAACAATAGTAATATAACTTATACTATATATACTTCGTTCTAAGCCAAGTTGCTCAACTCGCGATGGTCTTCTGTATGATGTACTTCATCCCCCACCAAAAGTATTCACACCGCAATGCCTAGAGATATTCATTCAGCCCTCGGTGGTTTAACCTTGGCGGTAGGCGAGTGTTACTTCCTTCTGCCGTTCCACGTCTTGAATGGTCTCGACTATTAGCGTGCATCGAATAAATTATAGGTCTACTCCAATCTGTTCTCTCTTTTCCCAGACTACCGCGTTTCTACTTTTGGACGTATTTCTCAGCATTTTGCAAATTTGATCCTCCCTGATACCTGGTTCCAACCAGATAGTGGTTATGTTGCTCTAGCCGTATTTAGAATGCAACAACTTTGATAAACCGGAGGTATTTGTCTTCCAGATAATTTGGTTTCTGTTTTCATTTATTCTTTCGTCTAGCTCATCCACCTCCACCGATCTTTCCTCGCTTCCTTCCTCGACCGCAGACGATTCATTTCTGGTGTTTTCTCCCAGCGCGTCTTGTTTTTCCTCCCTCGGTGTCCACTCGCGCAGAATATGCCTTGTTTCCACTGAAGGTACCTTGTTTTCCCTGGTCCTTCCCTGGTCGTCTTCAATCGCCTTTTCTGTTATTGCCATGGAGAGCCAGTCATCCACCAATTTTTTTCCTGGGTTTGTAAATAATATCCATGTTGTACTGGCTAAGATGTTCTTTCCAAAGCGTGATCCTATCAAATGACTCATTTAACTTTCCAGCCCACTGCAAAGGGCGATAATCCGTGTTGACCCGGATCCGCCATCTAAACTCATAAGGTTGGAACTGGTATACTGCCCACACAATCCTCAGAAGTTCCCACTCTAGAACACTATAATGAGCCTTCGCTTCTTTCAAGCGTCTGCTGGCGTATGCAATTGGGCGGTCTCCATCCGTGCCTTCTTGCGACAATCCTGCTCCCAGGGCATACTCACTGGCGTCCGTAGTGAGGGTAAATGCGTCCCGAAAGTTTGAAAATGCCAAGACCGTTTCTCTTAGCAAGTGCTCCATGCATTTGCAATGGATGTGACCTATGTTGTATCTCTTGAGATCAATTCATATTGTACTTCACACCACAATAATACAAAAATTCACACCACCTAATAGTCTAAACAGTTATATTTGTTATTTTGTCACTCATCGATAGATGTCAACTGGTCGACATAATGGATATAATTTTTTAAATGAAAAAAATAAAAAAAACAAAATTTTTAGATGTGTAATTTTAATTCATAAAAAAAATCTTTATTTATGAGAAGTTGATATAATAATATTTGATAGAACACTCTTTAATAGTTTTGTTAATTAAGATTCATTTACAAGTTTTTGAGTCACAAATAATAAGAATTAATTATTTTGCCTTTATGTTTCCATACCACACTCTTCCCCCTATATCACTGAACTAATCTGAATTTTATAAATTTAGGAAAAAATGATTTTGTAAGTATTAATTTGCAGTTATTAGGAATACTGTTTCTGATGGAGAAATGTTATTACGTTTTATAAGCATCACTGTTGAAGGGTTTGGGACATCA
>NW_027105076.1:201373-203773 GCF_000696795.3 Halyomorpha halys
TAAAAATTAGGACTCTGGTCTGGTCTCACTATGTAGATGACTTTATACACTTTCGGACAGCTCCTTGCCTAAACATTATCAAAACATGTTTTCTTTATCCCCCCTCAATTTCCAGCTTAAATAATTCATTTGTAAAAACTCAATATAAAACGAATCCAGTTTAAATTAAAAAAAAAAGATTGATGCGATATGTAACTGTTATTGGTTTCTTTAAAAGAAATCCTTATTCATAGCTCACTTCTTTATATTTAAATGATCAAAGATGTAAAATTCTGTACTAAGTAGTAACGTATTTCCTATCGGCATTCAATTTAATGAATATTCTCCATGTTTTAAAGTCCAGTTTATAATTAATTAAATGTTCTATAAAGTTACGTGTTCCCTCTATATTCGCACTATAAAAACGCCTCTGCCCCCTAAATAATCAATTGAATGATTTTTTTTCTCTTTTTTTCCATTGTTTCATATGTTTATTGATTCTTTGCGCATCATATGAATTTGCATTTACTTCCAATAATTAAAATGATGTTTACTTCAATTGCTGCAATAACTTAAAATCCTGCAACTTTAATTGCTCCTTGTCGTACAAAAAGCGAAATTACGTAGAGTTTATAATTTCTAAATTTACACAAAAATATCAAGTCTGAGAGGCAAAATCTAGTTTAGCATCTAGAGTTGCTTGGGTTAAGAAATGTGAACGAAAATTCTTCAGGGTGGCTATGAAAAAGTTTAATACAGAAACTTTCAGAAAATGAGTCCTAACTTATACTCGACGGTTCGTAGGCAGTGAAAAATTTTTCCTCATCTCAAGTTAATGTAGTGAAAGTACTACTTATAATTAAGTCAAAGTTTCAGTACAATCAATAGACCGTGTACTTCAAAATGATATAACATTACCAAATTTAAAATTTCCAAAAAGTTTTTTATAATTTTAAAATTTATAATGTAGTAATGCAATTGAAAAATATTCGTATAAAATATGACCAGAACACAGACTTCAGTCAAATTATTCGAGAAGATCCTGAAGAAGTTGGATTTTTTTTTATATTAAATTCGCTAATTACTGTTACCTTGAATGCGCCCTCGTACGCAGAACCTCTTTCCCTCTTTTGGAAGCTACTTTGCGATAAATCTACATCTCAATTTAGATGGCTCCCGCTATGTCCCTCACATTCAAATTCTGCTGCGCTGTGCTCTTTCCATTCTAAATCCTCTCTCTCACCTTCACCCATAGTTTCCTCAGCGTGACACCTTTGCTTACTATCTCTTCTTCTCCGGTTTCACGCCTCTGTTATCCCTCCACCGTGCGAGTAGCCCAAGAAGTATTTCAAATATGCAAACCCCAGTAACTAAACGGATCGAATGATTACAGGCCGCGAATTCTCGAGTCATTGCTTCATCTGGTTCTAGCCCGTTATCTGCTTGATACACCCATAAGTGGTCGCTTTGTGTACAAGGAAGGCGTCCAATTCCTCCTCGACTCATAGGATGTACCAGGGTATTAGAGAGGGGACTACTAGGGATTGTTTGGGCAGTAGATCACTTCCGACCCTACGTGTTAGAAAGGAAGTTCCAGGTTCACATGGGTCATCACCCAATGCAGGGGTGGGAAGCTGAAGGAGTCATCCGATAGGATCACGCATTGGAAGTAATTGCTAAGCCAGTATAATATGAATATTATTTAAAATCCTTGAAAATAGAATGAGGTGGCCGACTGGCTCTCATGGGCAATAACGGTAAATGCAATAGAGGATGACTGGTGCGGATGAGGAGGCGGGGTGCTTTAGGAACGCGAGACAGTTTCTACGCGATGGAACAGCAGGGGGGATGAACATCTAGCAATGCCGGGACATGACACCAGGGAAGAGTCATCTCCGAATGAGGAGGGACGTGAGGAAAGATTACAGGAAATAATAAATGACAAAGTACAGCAAATTATCGGAAGACTAGGACCTCCGGTTTAAAAAGATAGGATTTCCGAGTATTGCAAGAGTAACATTACCACTATCCAGGCATCAAGGAGGAACAAATTTGAAGAGCACTGAAGTACACGTCCAAACCTGAAAAGATCCACCATCTATATGTGGGTAACGCTGTGGCGTGGGATACACAGATAATGGCGAACCGAGCTGATTTTTGTGGACTGGTCATTCTCCGATACACGCTAATGGTGGAGACCCTTCTACAGATGGAACAGCAGGAGGAAGTGACGATCGTTTACCACCAAGGTAAAACTAATCTTTTTTTTTTTGCGCATGCCACTACTCCCTAGGATCACCAATTTTTTTCCTTTTTTATTCTTTTGTTAATTATTCAATTAATTTTTATTTTTTTATTTTTTTAAATTTTTTTTTACTATTGTGCAGCCCAGCGCTACGTCTGATGGAGCTGCACCTTGTC
>NW_027105076.1:208806-211579 GCF_000696795.3 Halyomorpha halys
GGCCTCGTGACCTTATATTGTAAACTATTTTAGAGTTCTACTACTGGGTAGTTTCTCTACATCCTGTATCATATCATATGTCATTATGATCAAATTTACTGGTTGTATTTTTTTATACAGTTGTAAATATCAACAAATAAATAAAATAAAAAAAAAAACGTATGGGGATCCACAAAGTGGTGGTGACACCGGCTATGGAAAGCAATATTAGGAAGTGCATCATGAGACTACAACAGGAACCGGTACTCGCATTACTTTAGCAAGGCGTTCACAATAACAACTGACGCTAGTGAATATGCATTAAATTTCTTGTAATAATTTGTCATTATAATTAAAACCATCTCCTTATAAATTCGTCATAATCTTGGCTGGTTGATATTTAAATTATGATAAAGGATTCTTGCTGGATTTTGATTAAAAAAAAAGTTTGTTTAATATCCTCTTTGCCACAAAACTGTAAACAAATTGTTTGTGGTTTTTGGCAATTTACGCCTTTCAGACGCGTTGGATCGGAAAATCAATCAGTTTGAGAAACAGGGACATTAAAGAGTTCCTGGAGGTATCAAAGTCAACTTTAGTTCCAATAGAGGCTCTACTATGACTTTCCAAGTTTCATTTCAAATTTCTAAAAAATCTTGATAAAAGTTTAATGTCTTGAACTACCTGTATCTGGTATGTGATCTGAAAATCTATTCATTGTTCCATTTATCTTTAAAAAAATTAAGCTAAATTTCATACAATTTATGCCTTAGTTCCGTGGTATAAAATATTACTATGTGTAACTGATGTGTGGTTGAATGCCATGTCCTCAACCAAATTGATGTCCTGGTAGTACAGGCATGTTAATATAATGGCGATGAGGGGTGATTCAGTACATACATTCATACAATAGCATAATACTGTAACTATATTCATACTGATCGGAACGATAATAAAAAAAGGGAAAAGGGGTATTTGATACAACACATTTGATGGCTAGTTCACTACTAACAAAATATTGATTAGTAAATTGCGTTACGTATGTGTTACATAAATCGATTAGATACAACCTTTTTCTACTTGAAGGTATATAGTGTGATACTTAGCTGAGGTTTGATGAGTCCATTCTACAAGAATTCTACTATAAATATTTGGAGATTAGGGGCATTCGCGTAATATTTCAACAAATAAAGTAATTATTAATTAAATCGAAAGATAACTAGTAAATAATACTAATAGTTAGAAGTCGAAAAATTAGTAGGGGAGGGGGTGGGGTTCCAAAAGAAGAAAGGAGTGGAAGAGTGAGGTTTATGGATTTTTTGGGGCCCTTCCCGCCCTGCCACCTCGCAGGAAAGGGAGATGGGGTGATTGAATGGAATAGTAGATTGAAGGACCCAGGGAGACAGTAAAAGAACTGTGTCTCCATGTGAAATATTGACCAACTTTATTGGCTTATATAGATATCGATCAGCTGATAGGGCCTGTCGGTTCATATCGCTGTAATAGTAACTCCCCCACCAGTCATTCCCGCCACCAGTTTACGAACATGCCTCATAAACTAATTTGTATACAAGAAAGAAAAAGCTAAATAGAAATACAATAGTAGTAATTAAATAAAACTAACACTTACCGGAAAAAAAAAGAAAAAAAAAAGCTTTTTCCCTCTATTAGAACCTAATTTGCGATACACTACTGTTCCTATTCTAACTTCTCCCATCAGATCCCGTACCCTGAGGTTGTGCCGCTCCGCCCTTTTACGTTTTCCCCTCACAATTCTATCCATTATTCCACAACTTTCCTTGCGCCAAACTATTGCTGATAATTTCACCCTCTCCAGTAGCATACCAAGCAGGATTTCGAAAGGGGCGAACCTAGTGAGTGTGTGTATTGAGTGGTTATATGCCACTACCGCCCATTTCATTACATCATTGGGTTCCAATCCTTTTTCTAATTGGTTAACCCGTAAGTGATCACTGAGTGTACTATGAAGACTTTCTTTCAGACTCTCGGAAAGTACTGGGGTGTGAGGTGCCATACTACCCCCAGGGCTTGCATTTCCATCCAGATGCTCGTATTATCGAATTATTATATATTAACGAAGACGCCGATGTCGGATTAAATCCTGTTAGGCACTCCATAAAATTGGAACCAAGTCCACAATGACACTGCTTCCGCCGTTCTGTCGTCTATAGCCTTGATCCAGCTATAACCTTTCCACGTGCAGGAGTCTACTCGAAGCTCACAGAGAGGAGCATCTGTGATGGGGGTCTCTTCGTGCGTCACCTTAAGTGGATGTCTACGTTCGGTTGTTACCAGATCGTCGCAATGGAACTTCAGCCGCATTTACTGTACTCTTTTTAAGCGGACCCGACATTATCGTTTTCCAAATATTTTGTACCTCTTGCTATTTCTAATTTCCTCCAATACTTCTATTTCCGCCGGTCTTTCGTCGTTCGAGCTGTCGTCTGTAGATGTCTCATCTCTGTTCTCATTCTCGACCGCCTTGATCATTATCGCACCTGAAAGCCAGTCCACCACAACTTTTTCTTTGTCCGGGTCTGTAGTAGGGATGGGATATCGAAAGAAAAATATCGATATCGATATCGGATAGCAATATCGATATCGATATCGGATAGCAATATCGATATCGATATTATATCGGACCTAAAATATCGATATTTTAAAATATCGATGTCGAAAATTTAACGAAATAAAGAAATAATAATTATAAAATGATACCATAGCATGATATTGGAAGACTTATATCATGTCATACCTTATCAAAATATATAAG
>NW_027105076.1:211629-212505 GCF_000696795.3 Halyomorpha halys
ACTGGCACACCTCTCCGCTTCTGTCTTTAGTCTGGATCTGCTGTTCTTGGCCACGGTGACTGCCAGGTCGTCCACGTAAGCCGTGGCAAGGTACCCCTTGTCTTCTAGTTCCCCCAGCAACTCATCGAATACTAGCTTCCACAGAGCTGGTCCTAGGACCGAACCTTGCGGACATCCTCTTTCGATTCTTCTCTCGACCTCGTAGTAGTTACCCCTGATCCTGACACTCCTCTTATTGAGGTAACCACCTACGAGGGAGTATAGATTACTGGGGGTGTCGAGCTCTTGCAACCGCTGGAGTACACGGGGTCACCAAACGCTGTCGAAGGCGGAAGAGATGCCAAACATTATCAATGAGACATATTTCTCCTCCACGTCCCTACGCACTCTCAGCAGCGCATCCGTAGTTCCCTTGCCACGGGTCGAGCCGAACTGCCGTGGATGACTTGCAGCACTTAGGATTGGTCTAAGGGTGTGGACGATCATGTGCTCCAGGACCTTACTAGCTACTGGAAGGAGGCATATTGGTCGATAGGATTTAGGCGTTTCCTTATCCTTACCTCCTCCCTTGTAGAGCAATCTCAAGTCTGCGATCCTCCACTTGTTTGGAAAGTACCCTTTATCCAGGCACTCATTGAATATATCCAATAGCTCTTCCTCAATATAGGGGGCACTGTTCTTCCTGGGCACCTCTCACTCTAATTGCCGCCATCACTTGTAACGGCTTGACCTTTCCCAGTGCCACCCTGTAGGGAATACCCCAGGGGTTCTTTTCTGTTTCCTCTACGATAAATTCGTCCCAGGATTTCTTCTTCTGGCAACGCACTCCGTTTCGGTATACCCTATACCTATGCCTAGATTCTTCTCGGAGTGCAG
>NW_027105076.1:213367-217293 GCF_000696795.3 Halyomorpha halys
TATTAGAAACCGATATTTCGATATTATCGAAGGGAAATATCGATATTCCGATATTATCATTTTATTTATTTTTGTTATTATTTCGGAAATTGTGTGTTTCATATCTATGTTAGATTTCATAAACTGTTACGGACAGTTTATGAAAACTGCTCATACACTGGCGAGGTTGAGTTAAAGTTGAAGTAGATTATTATTCATCTTAATACTAGAACTGTAATGTTAACTTTACCAAAATAAAGAAGAGTTAATAGAGACATTAAAATAGTCTTTTACTGGAGTCCGTGTATGTAATTTTTTATTTCTTTTTCTTATGTATTGCTCTTGCCGATGGTTAAGTTTTATAAATGTTTCTTTTTTTTTGTTTTCTTGGCTCAACAGAATTTCTAGATCTTTGGCTGCCCTAACCAGCCTTCTCCACGCTTGACTAACTCAGGCTATTGCATCTTTGTCGATTCTGTCAATCGATTTGGTTTTTGGCCTCCTACATGGTCTTTACTATACTTGCATTCATTGTTGTGTAGCTAAGTTACAGTTAGCTATTACTGCGATATCAGCGGACAGGCGCTATCAGCTGATCGATATCTTTATAAGCCTATGAACTAGCTATCAAATTTGTTGTATTAAAATTCCCCTTTTTTTTTTTTCTTTTTTGTATTATCATTTCAATCTAGAACAGTCTTGAGTGGTACCGAAACCCGGGAACGTGTTTTTAGATTGAAAATTATATTTAAAATGAAAGCAAACATTTTTCTTTCTTATTTGCTGTTCTTATCAAATAGAATTTAAAATGATATTCACAACAGCGGATGATAAGGATTTGCTTAGTTAATATAATATGGACATCGCCTACAGACTAGGGATGGGATATCGATATTCCGATATTATCGGTTACTGAATATCGATATCAAAATATCGGATATCGGAGACAAAATATCGATATTTCGATAATATCGATATCGATATCCCATCCCTAGTCTGTAGGCGATGTCCATATTATATTAACTAAGCAAATCCTTCCATCGCGTAATTATCGCGAATGATTCCTTCAGTTTCACCACCCATTGAAAAAGTCTATGGTCTGTATGGACTCTAAATCGTCTTCGGAACGGTTATGGCCGAAAATGCTCCACCACCCAAACTATTCCTTTCCAAAGCACTCACTGTACTGTGCCTCCGGTGTGTCGTGAACTCATAGTGATCTCTTTCGAAAGTGAATGCTATTTTGTATTGGTGCTTTGGGTGCATTCTAATGCACTGGTCTTGTGATAACCCGCATTGAGATCTAGCGTGCTAAAAATTAGCGTTTCACCTAATCTATCGAGAATGTCCTCAAATCTTGGGATTGGGTATCTTTCACCGATGGTATTTTCATTCAGTTTACGATAATCGATAACCACCCTGTATTTTTCCTATCATTTGCCTAGTGCACTCTTATTTCTCACTGCCCACAACAGACTACTATAAGGTGATATACACTCCAAGATTATTCCTTGCTTTTTTAAGGTTCTCTATTTCGTCCCGAATATGCTTTTGGAGTGACTACAGATACCGCTCTTTTACATATGTCACCCTGTCCTGCTTAAGCGAAATTTCGTGAACCGTCCTTCCTGTGGCACCCAGCACCTCTACTTCATTAAAAAATAATATCGTCATGCTCGTTCATGATGGAGTCTTTCCAACTTTCCACCAACGTCATTACCCCTACTCGCGCCCTGGAGTTCTCTACCAGCCGCTGGCACATTAAGTAATTTTCCACCGACCCCTGTTATTTCTCATTCGTGCTCCCACTTTCTCTAGTAAATTACAATTTATGATTGATCAATTGGTAATATCTTGGCATTTTCTCCACCACATGGACTATCAAATACTTGCCCTTACCACCTCATTCACTAAATTCCATATCTATTTCCCCATCTACACTACAGCGTCCACCCAGAGTAACTAATTGGCATTTACATCCCTCAACCCGGAGTGCCTCCTCTGCACCACCCAATTTTTTCAGCGCTTCTCGGCATGCGATAGTATTAGAGCTCCCAGTATTTACAAGGCATCTGGCTCCTCCTTTTACTCGAATAATAGGGAAACCGCCAATCTCAGTCTTGACGTTGTCGCTGACCAATGTGCGGTCGCCTTTGTGCCGGCACTCATACCAAATATCCTCTCCGGTCCTTTTTGTTTCTTCGGTTCGCCACCACACATTCCTTCTGCTCCTTTGTGCTCTCGCTAGACCCCTTTCTTTTTTCTACTTAAGTCTCTGAGACATCCGAAACTTCTGTGGATTCTCTTGTGGATTCGTTTTTTTAGTAGTTCACTCTTCACCTTAGAATCTGGGCGTTAACCTCCATCGGTTCCCCATGTCCGATCCCTACCAACGGTACACATAGGCCTTGCACGGCCTTCAATGAGTTCCCATCTTCTTTGTTTAGTAGATCTTCCGCTACCTTAGCTTCATGCTATAAGACGGTTGCGTTCTTTTAGGAAATGGTTTAATTCACCCATTTCTCCAGTAAACCTTTCTAAATCCGAAAGGCATTACTAAGGTCCTGTGATGTTGCTGAGCGAATTTTCATCCATTTAATAACATTCGCATCCGCTGTTGTGAATATCATTTTAAATTCTATTTGATAAGAACAGCAAATAAGAAAGAAAAATGTTTGCTTTCATTTTAAATATAATTTTCAATCTAAAAACACGTTCCCGGGTTTCGGTACCACTCAAGACTGTTCTAGATTGAAATGATAATACAAAAAAGAAAAAAAAAAAAGGGGAATTTTAATACAACAAATTTGATAGCTAGTTCATAGGCTTATAAAGATATCGATCAGCTGATAGCGCCTGTCCGCTGATATCGCAGTAATAGCTAACTGTAACTTAGCTACACAACAATGAATGCAAGTATAGTAAAGACCATGTAGGAGGCCAAAAACCAAATCGATTGACAGAATCGACAAAGATGCAATAGCCTGAGTTAGTCAAGCGTGGAGAAGGCTGGTTAGGGCAGCCAAAGATCTAGAAATTCTGTTGAGCCAAGAAAACAAAAAAAAAGAAACATTTATAAAACTTAACCATCGGCAAGAGCAATACATAAGAAAAAGAAATAAAAAATTACATACACGGACTCCAGTAAAAGACTATTTTAATGTCTCTATTAACTCTTCTTTATTTTGGTAAAGTTAACATTACAGTTCTAGTATTAAGATGAATAATAATCTACTTCAACTTTAACTCAACCTCGCCAGTGTATGAGCAGTTTTCATAAACTGTCCGTAACAGTTTATGAAATCTAACATAGATATGAAACACACAATTTCCGAAATAATAACAAAAATAAATAAAAATTAACTTTCCCTAGGCATACATACAACGGTTTACTAGCTAAAGCGGTTTATTTAAATCGCTGAAAAAACGAAACAAAATTTTTCATGCCTTAACTTATATACTTTCATTGGCGTATTGTCACTGAGTACGCAGAAGCGTCACTTGGTGATCTATAGGTAGACTTGTTTGCTTGGAGAGAGTGCAAGTGGATCACGGTAATAGATATCTTCAGTAAATTAGCAATGGCGTACCTAGTGACAGTAGCCATTGACAGTATATAAGTTAAGGTGTGATGACATCTGTTATCTTTCATAATACCTATTCCCCCCCCCGTGTATATACAGGATTACTAGACCAAATAAATGAGTATACAAGTAGACATTGAATGCGTTATTTCTCGTTCCTATTTCTCCTTAAGTTTTTCTTTTTTTATTTCTCTCGAGCGACCTACTGTAACTTATATATTACCTAATAAATTAGAAAAAAAGCTAAATATATATATATATATAAGTTAAGTATCGGCGAAAGTCAAATGTCAAAAAAAAAGAAGAAGGAATAAGATGTAACACGTTTGAACTGCTGTAACATACTGGCTTTATTGTATTCGG
>NW_027105076.1:217343-218577 GCF_000696795.3 Halyomorpha halys
TATATTATCTGATACATTAGGAATTAGCTGTCTACCTCAATATCTGTAATCATAATTGAAATATATTTTCTTTTTAGAAATTTTAGTGGTCAACATTAGACAGAACTCCAAGTGAATTAAGGAACTATAATATTGTTTTGTATTTTGTATTTATTATTAATTTAGTAAGGGTTGGTGGTAAAAAAAGTCTTGTTTTCATGATGTGGTAGATTCGACGAATCTATCAAATTTTGTATGCATTTCCATAATTTCCACACACAAAAAAATAGATATGAAATCTCAAACTCGTTATCAGCTCCCTCATAAAGATACAGTAAGAAAATTAAAATATCCTTGAACTTTAGAGACAAACTCATATTTTAAGGCCTACTGGGTGGGTTGTGAGAGCGAAATGCTGATACTGTACAACCCAATATTCTCGACCAGGCCGAGTTAATGTTTGAACGGCTCAAGCCGGGGGTCCGAACTTTTTTTTAAAACTAATCATTTCGACGGAAAGTTCCATGGCTTTCCACACTCCATGGCTTCATGAAGTGTGGAATATTAATTCGAATCGGTTTAATAAACGGACCTCTGGTTTTATAGCCAACGCAGCTGTAAAAGTTGGACATCGGTCGAGTGTGAATCAGGAAAACACAATTAGCAGTTGGCTATTATTTAATCCGCGGACTGTAACATTCGGGCCGCAGTTTATAGCGGTCTACCTCGGTGGCATTTTGCAGATAGGCACAGTTGCTCCGAACACCGTTGAACATCGATTCAGATTCAAATCTGGCTAAAAGAGAGGGCCTTCATTAGGTCGTTATTAATTATTTCAACGACCATGAGCGTAAATATTATCTATAATTAAACTCTAGCTTCCATGTATAGATGAATTGAATACAATAATTAATTATAAATTAAGTTATAAGTATGTTTAATTCCCTTTTGGGTGACATTTCATTGTCGCAATATGCTAAATAATTAATGTCAATGAGAGTATTTGAATATTACTTTGTCCTCTTCAACGACCAAGAAAGAATCGATTAGACTGAAACATTGTTATTATTTTTTTTTTATTTATTGTCTGGTGAGGAAAATGATGTGTTCTGAAATTCTTAACAAATTATAATAAAAACAATTAGTGAGGTGTAAGTCGGCATAAAATAAATAAATATGGTTTTGTTTATTTATGTTGTTCTATATCATATAGATATGGTGTGGTGTTTTATACTGTTGATAATCTTATAGAAAA
>NW_027105076.1:218787-220841 GCF_000696795.3 Halyomorpha halys
AAACGTTGGACTAATGAATAAATAAAGTGTTGAGACGGATTTGGATATAAAATTCATTCATATTTTATAACCTCAATGTTTTTGTTGTAGATGTCACATTGTTATTACTAACAACCACTTCTGACCGTCCGGAGCATGCGCTCTAAGTGTTTTTCCCTTCCAAACCCTATACTACCCATGATCCATGCAGTGCTGGATACTCAATAGTCGTTGGTACAAACTTTATATTACTGAAATGGATGTTCAAAAACATCGATGTAATTTTGGGAATGTTTTTTTAGGAACAATATTTTATGTCATCAATGTTTTTTGTTGTCGAGGTTCTTAGTTCAAACGACTAATGACTGTCGGGGGCATAGTATGTGTTTTTCCCTTCCAAACCCGGTACTAGGAATGCTCCCGATAGTCAGAAGTGGTTGTTGGAACAGACCTTTAATTTATTTTATCTCGTTGTTAGCGTGACGTTAGGAAGTACTTCCTCATCCCACCAAATTGTTAGTACGAAATTGATCATACAATGAAAAATTTATTTTTATTATTACTTTTACAAGAAAAAGAAGGAAAAATTGAGACAAACGTAAAACATCGGATTCAAAAAAACGACGTTAAAAATATCGATGTCGATATCGCATATCTACAGCATAACGTTCGAAAGTGTATAGATCAGTTACAGACGGAACGGCTAGCATTTCCAGACTTCCAAATTCAATTCACCTCAACGACGGATGCTAGTGAATATGCTTTAGGTGCAGTATTATCGCAGGAAGGGGAGAAAGGAGAGCGTCACATAGCCTATGCCAGTAGACAACTGGCACGGTACAGTGCTTTGGAAAGGGAACTTTTAGGGATAGTTTGGGATGGATGTTCAAAAACATCGATGTAATTTTGGGAATGTTTTTTTTGGAACAATATTTTATGTCATCAATGTATTCTGTTGTCGAGGTTCTTAGTTCAAACAACGACTAATGACTGTCGGGGGCATAGTATGTGTTTTTAATATAAATTAATAGAAAAGGGAAAAAAATGACCAACTCGGTTTTTACTCCAACATGAAAAAACCCTGTCGGGGAGGTCTGGTCTTAGGCGGTTCTCCAGCCTGATATCTACTTTACAGAAGGCCCACGATGAGGCGTATTCAATTATAGGTAAGAAAGGAAGGCCGTGCCAGGAGATGACCCCCGACACTGACTCAGGTAGAGGAGGTCTAGGTGAGAGAGCCTGAGGTAGAGTAACAGTTTTAGTTGCCGAGATGAAGCGGACGGACTAGAACTGTCAAGATAGGAGCCAGCTTACTAGTTGCCGAGATGAAGCGGACGGACCAGTAAGCTGATAAGCTAGGTGCAGCTCTAGTTGCCGAGATGAAGCGGACGGACTAAAGCCGGGGAGAGACGGGGAATTACACTGTTTACCGAGGTGAAGTGGACAGAACAGTGTAACCGTTAAGGATTAGGTTACAATCTTAGTTGCCGAGATGAAGCGGACGGACTAAGATTGCTGGAGAAAGGGAGAGGAGATAGGCCATCTTCTAAGGTGAGCATACTAACAGCTCTTGTGAGAATAGGTTGGCACAATGAACTTCTCTATCTCAAGTAGAGTGTACGCCACATGTGCTATGACTAGATCTGGAAAAGGCTTGATTTAACAGTTCAATCCCGGTGGCGATTAAAGGGCTCATGTGATCGGTTATCACTGAGGATTCACTCTTTCAACTGTACTTGAGATAGTTCCTTGACACTTTTTGCTCAATATTTTATAAATAACATTATTACACATTACATATTAACATATATACTTTTGTACAAGATATCGTATTTTTATAATAATAACATTATATACAATTGCTTAGCTTCTTACCCATTTGTAGTGCTGCCCCCTGGTGGATTAAAGCGGCACTCCTTGCTCGCTGCTTGCTAGACCCCTAATTTGAATATTATTAAAACACACGCATATATAAATATATAATGTTAATGGTTTTAAATTTTAAATAAAGAGGTTTGAACTTTAAATAAAGAAAATGACCTGGGCAGAATAGCCTGCAAATAGAAATTATAAAT
>NW_027105076.1:222581-223346 GCF_000696795.3 Halyomorpha halys
AGTTAACTATCGGTGAAAGCCAAATGTCAAAAAAGTGAAGAAGGAATAAGATGCCGTTTTTCGATTTCAGGGGCTTTTTAAATATTGCTCGATTAAACTATCTCAATGCCTCTCCTTCCCGTTTTAAGCTAATATTTCGAAAGTGATATAGGGCCCTCGCTCTCGGGGGGTTTAGGGGGGCGGGTCAGGCGGGGAAGGATGGGCTTTTTTTTAGTGTTACGGTCTCCTCTTGTGAGATTGTGACATGTCGTACATCGACCAACCTACTCGTTGAAATTGTCGGTTTGAAAAGTCAGATAAGTAAGGCTGCCATGGAGGGCGGGAGTGGCGGGTTTGATGCCGTTTTTCGATTTCAGGGGCTTTTTATATATTGCTCGATTAAACTATCTCAAAGCCTCTCCTTCCCACGTGTGTGAACTGGTGTAACATACTATCTTTATTGGGTTCGGTGCATCCCTTTATATACATGCGATCAGCTGATCTCCTCAGTCAGCTGACATCGATGTAACAGCTGACTAAGGCTGTAACTTCCCCCCACCAGTTTACGAACAATCCTAGTAAACTTCAACTATACGATAAATTAATATAAAATACAACAAAAATAAATATTTATAATAAAGTATATACAATAAAGAAAGAAAAAGATAGACACTCATCATAATCACTTATTAAAAACTAAAAGTAAAGCAAAACAAAAATTGTAAGTTCTAGTACTATCATGAGCCGAGAGGCTGTGGAGAAGTTGTGTAGTGGAGAGAGAGCACA
>NW_027105076.1:227226-227827 GCF_000696795.3 Halyomorpha halys
ACCCAAAAAGCGCAGGACCGTTCATATTGAACAACTTAAAGTCCCACTAACCGAAACACCTGCGCAAGAGTAATCCGGAGTCTCCTCATCTCAACGTATCTGTTGTGTTATCTTTTCTTAAGTGGTAAATATTTTTTTTTAAATTCATCTTTTATTATGGCGATGTACTGAATAAATTACGTTGCTTTTTTTTTTAATTGTATAAATTACGTTGCTTTTTTTTTTAATTGTATAAATTCATGATTTTTGTTTTGCTTTACTTTTAGTTTGTAATAAGTGATTATGAGGAGTGTCTATCTTTTTCTTTCTTTATTGTATATACTTTATTGTAAATAGTTATTTTTGTTGAATTTTATATTAATTTATCGTATAGTTGAAGTTTACGAGGATTGTTCGTAAACTGGTTGGGGGAAGTCACAGCTTTAGTCAGCTGTTACTTCGATGTCAGCTGACTGAGGAGATCAGCTGATGGCATGTATATAAAGGGACGTACCGAACCCAATCAGTTTGTTACAGCAGTCCACACTTGTTACATCTTATTCCTTCTTCTCTTTTTTTACATTTGGCTCTTGCCGATACTTAACTTATATATATATATATA
>NW_027105076.1:227877-228181 GCF_000696795.3 Halyomorpha halys
GAATGGATCAAGGTCTCTACGGCAACTTCCCAGGACCTGAGAAAGGTGGTATCGGACCTAGAAAAATTCACCGGAGAGACCGGGGAATTTTTTTGTTTGTTTGGGTGTTTAGTGGCCCCAAACTTCATTGGTCATCAACGGCATTTATATTTTATTTAATTTTGCTAATATTCGTTAAATTTTATTTATTTTTATTTTTTTTATTTTTATTATTTTTTATTTTCTTCCGATCAAGTTATATTTTTGTAAGTAAATTTTGTGATTTTAAAAAACTGGAGCTAAAAGAAAGCTATCGGTTTTTGAC
>NW_027105077.1:0-365 GCF_000696795.3 Halyomorpha halys
CGACACTGTACTAGTGGTTTACATATAACCTAAAGCCATTTACCCAAAATCATTGATCTCCAACAATTAATTATCCTTTAAGGAGAAAAATAATCCAAAATAGGATAAAAATACCTGAATTGGCAGGTTTGAAATAAATAAATTTCTTTTTTCTCTACATTATCAGCTAACAGTTAATGTAATAAGAGGTGTTTGGTGCAGTGACAATTGACGAGCGCTAAATAAAATACATCTTCTATCCAGGTCATTTCTGATAGAGATGGGGAGGGGGGTTATCTACAGAGTATCAGTCTATTTTAACCATGGTTGAGGGTCATGTTTTCCTTCGTAGAACTGCCACAGAAATAAAAGTCTACCCCACAGGT
>NW_027105077.1:3570-7760 GCF_000696795.3 Halyomorpha halys
TAGTAAATAAATAAAAATCATGCGCTTGAAAATGAAAGAAAAAAAAAACTAATTATATAAATAAATAGTTGACCGCATTATTTCAAAATATGATGAAAATGGTCCGGAGTGCAGTCAAACTATTAACAGAATCAGCAGTTTAAGTTCGAATGCTCTCAACTCTAATTATCCCTGATGAAGTTATACAAAATGGGGCGAAACGTTGCCAAATAAATAGTTGTTAACTATTGTTGTTTTCTTTTGACCACACCCCTGACCATCTTCTTCATAATTTAAAAACCACTAATATTTATAGAATTGATGAAATTAATTACTTCCTTATGTACTTAAAAAATAAAGTAAATAAACAACACAGAGTTCATTGAAAATGTGTTGCATTAGCCTGCGCTTCAGTCTTCGAGGTGAAGTTGTATTTCCTACGTTGTAAGCCAGTGTACCTTCAACTGTTGGTAACTGGGAGTGGAATTTTGTAAAAGCTTTTAGATTTAATCATGTATTAAATCCAATTGCAGGTCTTGATGCAATTGGTAAATGGCAGGCACCAGTGAAACTTCGTTTTATATTAATTAAATAAGTTCTAATATAAAAAAATCTATACTTAATCACAATAATAACGGGCCTTAAATAACAGTAGCTCCTCTGATTTTTATTATGCTATACCTGATAGTGGTACTGTATTGCCACAATGTTATCAGGACGATGATAATCATACTGTTGGCAGTTGCTTAGACAGTTTTTATTATTTTCAAAACCTCTTTATTTTTCATTTAAATACAAAAATACGATGTATGTATACAAATTACATCTTTGTGTGCCGTATGGCATTATAAGACTAATTTCAATGTCCGCTGAAGGCGAGTGTACACTGGTGGTATAATAACTGGGAGCTAACAGCGAATGGAGAGGGCTGGTGGTGGTGGTTTGGTGATTTCAAGCTCCAGAGCCCGGAGTCCTTCCCTCGGCGAGGACGTCTACCAAGGGGACAGTGCTTTGCCACCTCCCAGGTCTTGTTGGAGGGGCGATGTCTCTGAAGAGCGGGTTGGCACAGGCCTTCAGCCCATCAAAAAATTTGATGTGCCTTCGGCCTATATACTCCGGCACAGAGGGTAGCTGGAGTTCCTGGTGAATGGTGGTTTTTCTGGCCCTCTGTAGATTTGTTCCACGGACGACTCACCGGAGGACGGAATTCTGATAGATAGCCGAGCAGAGTCGGGTGGATTATCGCCTTGTAGATTTGAAGCTTCAGCCTTAGTGAGAGTTTCGGGGATTTCAGAAGATGGAAGAGCCTGTAGCTCTTCTGGCGGGCCAGTTTAAGTCTCTCCCGAACGTGACTGGAGAAGGTGAGGTGCCTATCTAGTGTGACGCCCAGGTAGAGAATGGAGTTGGAGATTCGCTGGTCGACTTCATTCACTTTGAAGGTGGTGGGCAGTGGCTTCTTTCCTTTTTGGAACATCACGATGGCGTCCGTTTTGCCGGAGTCACCTTAATCCCAATACTTTTAAGCGCATGGTGGTTGCAGCTTCTTGAGCGTGGGTTAGGGCTGTCTTGGCATTAATGCTGGAAGCATCCACATAGGCTGCTACCACTGCCTTTGGGTGTTCAATGGCTACTATAGGTGCCGTAAAGACGACAAATAGTACTGGATCTAGTACCGATCCCTGAGGTACTCCGCAGGTAGTGGGGACTGGAGAGGAGAGGCTCTCGCCAACTCGTACGAAGAGGGATCTTCCACTGAGGTAGCTTCCGATGAGTCGGCATAGGGTGGCGGGAAGCTTAAACAGTTGTTGTCATGCCTGTACATTATCACCGTGTAAACGGAGTTCAACGAGATTGTAGCTAATCTGCCGTAACATGTACTGTCACTTATCAGACTATAGCCTAGTGAGATAGTACTGTCATGACACTAATTATTTGCATTAACGTTCGATTTTGAAGCGAATGCGCATCGAAATTATAAGATTGAATGCTGTCAAGTCAAATGGATCCCAGAAAGAGGTTTCTAATATTTTAGTTTTGAATATTGCTCAATAATATTTTTTGGGATCTTGATTAACAATTCCTACTTTGTTACCTGAAATGTTTCTCTCCGGGCTCTTTCTTGTCTGGACTGTATTCCGTCTGATAGTTTCGATTCTCGTTTATTTCACAACGAAGCAGATAAACAAAATAATCATTAGAATAAAAATAGTAGATACTTTTCTCTTCTTAAAATATTAGCTAAAAAATATAAAGAATTTACAGTTGATGTTGCTAAAAAAAAAAATGCTAGGCTCTATTTCGCATTATTTTTTATATTTTCAGGGAAAATTTCGAGGATACAAACCTAAAATTCGTAATAAAAACCCCAAAACATAAATGAGCAACTTCTTATTCTTCAGTTTTATAAGAAGCTAATTTAAATTAACATTGACCAATCCGTTTTCTTTTTTTTTATCCTGGTCATATCTAGGTAACCAACTTGTTCAAACCAGCATGGGAAGGCCGAGCTTTCGTTCCGTGCGACTTCCACAAAATAAAAGTCAACCGGTGTAGACCGAACCGAACCGGCGCCGCTGCACTTTAAGATTTCTAAGGTGATGCTTCAACTCCCTGGGCTTCTTCGGCCATAATACCGAAAAATTAATGGCACTATGACCTCTTGATTAAATAGTAACTTGATTTAAAAGAATAAATTACTGATTTCATTTGATATTTCGAGGACTGCACCCTTCCTTCATGATTAAAATTAACAATTTAAATATAACATATTGTTCCAGTAATAATAATTATTCTAGTTTAAAAAGCCTTATTATTATATTTACAAGGCATATAAATTATTTTATCTGACTCCAAAGACTCGGGTCGGATCCGGCTGTGGTAGATGATTATTTTCTGTTTCACTGTAGTCGTGAGTCAACCCTGTAGGTTCGGGAGCTGAGGGTGCTGGGGTGAACCCAGCCTCATAAAGTGGGTACCCATAACTAGGTAAAAACCTGGCGGTCGAGCGCGATACTGACCAAATGACCTTGTACAACCGTTACTCAAGTAGCATTTCTTCTTTACACAGCACTGCACCCGTGACACTCCATGGATAGTAGTGGTACAGATTTAATCTAATTAACGTTTTACCTGATGTCAATTAGTTATATAGTATTTTATTCTAATTGGTACGATGTATCATATTTCTTTTAAAGAAATCAATCAAGTTATTTTTATACGTGATTACTGGAACAATTTCTTGTTTAAAATCAGGGCCATCTTTAACCAAGCACGAGATCCAGGGAACATTACAATATAGGGACCATCTAGACTGAAGATGGGGCATTTTAATTATTTTATTTTATAACAAGCATGGGTTATAAAAAAAACCCTTGTTAAAATTATTAATTTATTTAACATTTCAGAGTTAACTAACGTTAAAAAGAGAGATAAAACATGTACAAAAGGTGCTTGCTTATCTTGATTTTTGATAAGTAAAAAATTAACTGTTTGTTAAAAGTTTATTTATTTAAGTACATCAGTTTCTATAAACATCATTGATGAACTGCTCAATTTTTTCTGAATAAATCAAACTTTTCACCTCATTGTTGATGATTCAGGAGTAAGGAGTCATAGGATAAAGATGGCAATGACCAGGAAAATTACTGAAGGGACTATTGTTTTCTCACATAATAAAGAGTGCCGCAAAAATTTTAAAAGCAAATATCACACATTTGACCACTAACAGCTAAACCAACTTATAACTTATAATAACATAAAGGTTATATTATTATTTTTTGAAAATAAACCGTTACTATTAATACCCTTCGATCGCGGGGCTCATTGTGTATTTAGACTGCATTGTTTGATATTGTTAATTTTTAGGTCTGAAGATGGGAGCGCGCCGAAACGTTAATTGATTTTGCTATTTTTTTATAAGTAAAGATACTATTAATTAAGATTTCATAGAGTTATTGATTTATCAACATAACTAAGCAAATTTTCATGAGTTTCTGATCACTGGTTGACTGGGCTTATAGATTTTAAAAATCATCTTCAAGTTGCTTTGTTAGCTTTCATGATCCAGAATGCCTCGTTAAGACGTTTTCGTACTTGGAATAGCATGGCATTCCTAATGAGGGGCGATGTCTCTGAAGAGCGGGTTGGCACAGGCCTTCAGCCCATCAAAAAATTTGATGTGCCTTCGGCCTATATACTCCGGCACAGAGGGT
>NW_027105077.1:9525-10165 GCF_000696795.3 Halyomorpha halys
ATATGAAAATTAAGAAGAGTCTCACTCATATTTAGGAAAAATTTACTATTTCTCTAAGTTTGAAAACCACTAACGCCTGTTGAACAGATTCGATAATTAGGACTCCATCTTGAAAAGAGACTTACTTGGAATCCACATACAAGACTGAAACGACAAGAAATTGCTCGTAGATTCCGATTGCTACAACACCTACTTGACAAACGCTCTAAATTTCCCTTTTCTAAAATTCACTACAAAAAAATAGTATACACTACGATTATCAGACCAATTTGGACATATGGAATTGAACTCTGGGGCTCAACCAAACCATCAAATTCCTCCCACATCCAATCCTTACAATCCAAAATCCCACTTATAATCCTTGTTACAAATAAACTCATTCACAAAGACCTTAACATCCCATTCGTTGCAGATTGATCCCTGATAATCCTCCGAGGCGTCTGAAAAGAAGATGGCCACGGGACCTTCTAATTTAAATTTATTCTTTAAGTCCCACCAATAGGTGGTTCCTTCCCAAGATTTTCAAGTGTAATGCTTGCCGCCATTTTTTATTCCCCCTACCTATACTTGGTAGACTCATCAGTTTTAACTAGTAATTATACATAGTTTTCATTGAAGTAATCAAAAATTGGGGTGAAAT
>NW_027105077.1:11465-14052 GCF_000696795.3 Halyomorpha halys
TTCTCTGATTTTACTCCCAGCTATCTTCTTCTCATTTATGTATATATATATACATCAACTCATCTTTCCAAAATATAGATGTAGAATAAAACTTTGATAAGTGTTTTTACATATAATGTTTTCACTTACTTAAGACTGGTTATTATTATTTAAATAAAATAAATTGTATCCAATTTAAATTTCCAAACACTCTTTATTTCTTTAAAAGTCCAACGTTTCGGCCAATTCGGTCATCCTCAAGGACAAGCTTAATACAAATTTACAATACATCAAAAATTTAAAAACTTTTTGCAGGCTATTCTGCCCAGATCACCGATTCCAGTCAAAATTACCCTATTTTGTTACTCTTCACATTAATATTATTGGTGATTTGATTAGAATAGTCTGCAAAAAGTTTTTAAATTATTGATCTAGAGTAAATTTGTATTTAAGATTGTCCTTGAGGATGTCCGAATTGGCTGAAACGAAGTATTTGGTGACCTAAATTGAATACAACTTATTTAATTTAAACATTTGATAAGTTTGTTACTACCATATAATTTTATATTAAAATAAATTGGGCTTACTGGGGCTCATAATTTTTTTTCTTTGTCTTTATCGGCTCAGCCTTGGTGATTGATATTTAATTACGATATTTATTTTTGATCAGACTCATGTTGATCAGCTCGCGGAATTATATCAAACCAAACCTACAGAAATTTCGTAGTGCAAAATCTCTTGCAAACTTCCAGAACGCCCTTTGTCCTTACACCAATCACTATTATCTTTCCATTTGATTTAAATCTATGTTATTATAATAATTTTGTTATCTAAATCAAACATTCCGTGTCCACATCACCAAAGTCTTGAAGTATTTTTTTCAAATAAAAAAATATTAATAAAAACGGAACTCTGACCTTTATCTTTAAAAAAATTAAATCACTTAATATTTCTAATATACAAACTGAGGCTCATATTATTCATTATATTTTTTCATATTAATATCCTGCATTATGTTAATTAAAGTTCGAAAATTATAAGTAAGGAATAAATAAAAAAGAACATTTCTTTCCTTGTTATGATTAGAATAAATGTATAGGTTTAAATGCATTAAAATTTCGTTCATAATTGTACATAATTTACAATCTCAAACATCTTAATGAAATACTTAAACACCGGTTTAATGAAACGAACAGGAAAAAAAAAATGGTGTTTAATATTCTCACACCGATCAAGCTGCTACTTGAAGCATAAATTATTAAGTTTGTTTTAATTAAAATTGATCGCAAATAAATTACCATCTGATGATAGCATGATCATTAAAACAGACATTTTCAGCACCCGTTTTCTTAAAAGCTAATTCATTACGATTTAAAATAAAATTAAAAAAAACATTATCATGCTAACGATCCAGTATGAGTGGATACATTTTTGAAATAAATATACTATATCTACCGGTATTTGGAAAAATCTAAATTTTGATTTAGCTGAAAAGGGTTTATTTATTTTATTTTGTTTTTTTAATTTATTTTTTTTTCCCCCGGCCAAAGACTCCCATTGGAGTCCTATACTGCCTAACCATGGTTGGGGGTCAAAGTTCTTCATTTTATGGGACCGCCACTCAATGAAAAAAATCAACGTCCCAGGCCAGATCCGAACCGGCACGGCCAGTAGACATCAAATTGGCAAGACTGTATCTTAACCACTGAGCTGTGAGGGTGTCCCGCTGAAAAGGGTTATTCATTATCTTTGATTTAACATGTTAAATTGTAGTAAATAGAGAAATATTTCCTCCTTTTAGCTTGTTAAAATGATATAACATTTAACGCGGTTGAAAGTCTGTTTACAGGTCTGCTAAATGGAGAATGACGTCATGCAACTGACCAGCTGAGCTCCACGCCATTTTGTCGGTTGTCGTTTTGATTGGATAGTTGCTCGTAGTAAGTGTTTGGTTTGAGTTCTTTCTTTTTGGATGTTTTTAAACTCTAATAAATTATTTAAAGTCCAAAAGAGTATTTTCTTTTTTTTTAATTTAGTTTCATTTTACTTCCAAGTGGTTTGATATTTTTTTTTTGTTAATTATAACTTTATTTTTTATTTATTTGTTTAACCACTATTTTTCTTGTACTTTAAACTTGTATTAAAAGGGATTATTACGTAAATCATATATTATTGAAGTTTGTTGTGGTAGTGCGTACATATACTCCGTTCGTCACGTATACAACATTGCGAGCTGCAATGGAATTAAGGCCTGTATACGTATAATTATAATTACGTATAATTAAGGCCTGTATAAGGCAGTTTAGAGTGGACAGTCTGGAGTCCTTACGAGAAACGGGGAGTTTCCGGACCCACCATGTGCCTTGTCACTCAACACCAGCTCGTCGAAGAAGGCCATCTCGGATGAGATATGTTGTACATAAAGGTATAAACGTATTGCGCCCCCCCCCCCGTCTCCTCAGCCATCTCGGATGAGATATGTTGTACATAAAGGTGTAGACGATATTCGCCCCCCCTCTCCTCGGCCATCTCGGATGAGATATGTTGTACATAAAGGTATAGACGATTTGCGCCCCCCTCCTCTTCCCATTTTTATTTATATATTTAT
>NW_027105077.1:17182-17471 GCF_000696795.3 Halyomorpha halys
TAGAGAATAATAAATGTTAATGGTTTTAAATTTTAAATAAATAGGTTTGAAATTAGAATGAAGAAAATGACCTGGGCAGAATAGCCTGCAATAGACATTGTGAATTAATGTGAGGAGGTGATGGCTGGAATGGCCGAAACGTTGGACTAGTAGAAATAAAGTGTTGAGACAGAATTGGATACAATTTTTGGTTTTATTTAATAAATTGTAATTTATTGATCAGGGCATGTATAAGATTTTCGTTAGAAGAGTTGTCCTTTATAGAGAGGTGTCCGCTATGAGAGGTTTC
>NW_027105077.1:17521-18490 GCF_000696795.3 Halyomorpha halys
TTGCGGTCATAACAGTAGCAATTATTCAATTTATCTACACGTAACTACGACAGTTGGCGTAATAGCTGAAAATTATTACGGTTTGAACAGGTCTTAATGCTGTTGTTAGCCCCTTCAATACTGTACCACACTACAGACGGGCACTTCTTTTGCTACAATGAAACTTTTATCTAGCAGACAACTATGGTGAAGTCTTTTTTCACGGTATACAGAGGTATCCGTTTAGAGGGGTACAATTAAATGAAAGTTCAAAAATCAAATAATAAAATTATTTACAAATAGTCTATGATGTAATGCCTCGTAAATTCGCAAATCCATAAAGTAACAGTATGGTATTTATAAAAATAAATAAATAAAATATTAATGTATCATTCTAGTGACATCCTGTCTCAACCATCGGTTAGAAGAATATGTGTATCATTTTTTCTGTCTTCGAAAATCCTCTCGAAGTATCTCTAAAAGTACTAAAGTTAATTTCCTCCAAAATTAGTAGTATTTACTTTTTGATTTTCTCCAGAACAAATTGCCTAATTTTCGATTATTAAAGAGCATTTTGTGTTTTTTAAAAATAAAATTTACGCTAATTACGTTTTAAATGGGCCAATTGAATTATAAGGAAAATAAGATGTAAAAATATGATCCAATGATTATTTTATTAAAATGTGGCCTTATAACCACTTGCAAAACCCTTCACTGAAACCAACGATACATTCCACGAAATCACAAAGTTTTCCCAAAATCAATTACTCACAAATATAATTCCGAAATCGTGGATTTTAGATACCTATTGGCTTTTGTGCATTATAGAACAGTGGGTCTCAAACAGGGTGCTGCGACACCCTACTTTGCTCAAATCCTATGCCAGTTTTGAAAATAAAAACTAATGAAATACACAGCGAATTCCAGGACTTACTTCATTCTGTTCTTTTTTAATCCCAAAAGAGTGCTGTGCAAAAAATGTGTGGGAAC
>NW_027105077.1:18540-24563 GCF_000696795.3 Halyomorpha halys
TATAAACTTATATTTTATTTCTTTATTCCTTTTAATTTATATTTTATTTCTTTTATCCTGTTATTTTACATATTTAATAATTTCTATATACGTTTCTTCCACTCCTTTTTTCATAGCTTTAATTTTAAATAATTTTAATTTTGTACATATATTTACTTATAAATTTGTATGTTCTTTTTTTTTTTTTAATTTTAGTATTATTTATTCTCATATAGCTGTTTTCTTCATTTAAAGCTTAAATTATACACTTTATTTTAAAACTGTTTATGTATCTGAATAGTTGCTAATTTTATTATTATTCTGTAATTCCTTTTATTCATTATGGTTATTATCTTGTTTTTTGTTCTTAGCCCCGTTGGAAGCCTGAAATTTTGGCCGAAAAGTTGACCCTAATAAATAACTTTTTACTTATTTGTGTTCTCTGATTTTACTCCCAGCTATCTTCTTCTCATTTATGTATATATATATACATCAACTCATCTTTCCAAAATATAGATGTAGAATAAAACTTTGATAAGTGTTTTTACATATAATCTTTTCACTTACTTAAGACTGGTTATTATTATTTAAATAAAATAAATTGTATCCAATTTAAATTTCCAAACACTCTTTATTTCTTTAAAAGTCCAACGTTTCGGCCAATTCGGTCATCCTCAAGGACAAGCTTAATACAAATTTACAATACATCAAAAATTTAAAAACTTTTTGCAGGCTATTCTGCCCAGATCACCGATTCCAGTCAAAATTACCCTATTTTGTTACTCTTCACATTAATATTATTGGTGATTTGATTAGAATAGTCTGCAAAAAGTTTTTAAATTATTGATCTAGAGTAAATTTGTATTTAAGATTGTCCTTGAGGATGTCCGAATTGGCTGAAACGAAGTATTTGGTGACCTAAATTGAATACAACTTATTTAATTTAAACATTTGATAAGTTTGTTACTACCATATAATTTTATATTAAAATAAATTGGGCTTACTGGGGCTCATAATTTTTTTTCTTTGTCTTTATCGGCTCAGCCTTGGTGATTGATATTTAATTACGATATTTATTTTTGATCAGACTCATGTTGATCAGCTCGCGGAATTATATCAAACCAAACCTACAGAAATTTCGTAGTGCAAAATCTCTTGCAAACTTCCAGAACGCCCTTTGTCCTTACACCAATCACTATTATCTTTCCATTTGATTTAAATCTATGTTATTATAATAATTTTGTTATCTAAATCAAACATTCCGTGTCCACATCACCAAAGTCTTGAAGTATTTTTTTCAAATAAAAAAATATTAATAAAAACGGAACTCTGACCTTTATCTTTAAAAAAATTAAATCACTTAATATTTCTAATATACAAACTGAGGCTCATATTATTCATTATATTTTTTCATATTAATATCCTGCATTATGTTAATTAAAGTTCGAAAATTATAAGTAAGGAATAAATAAAAAAGAACATTTCTTTCCTTGTTATGATTAGAATAAATGTATAGGTTTAAATGCATTAAAATTTCGTTCATAATTGTACATAATTTACAATCTCAAACATCTTAATGAAATACTTAAACACCGGTTTAATGAAACGAACAGGAAAAAAAAAATGGTGTTTAATATTCTCACACCGATCAAGCTGCTACTTGAAGCATAAATTATTAAGTTTGTTTTAATTAAAATTGATTGCAAATAAATTACCATCTGATGATAGCATGATCATTAAAACTGACATTTTCAGCACCCGTTTTCTTGAAAGCTAATTCATTACGATTTAAAATAAAATTTAAAAAAACATTATCATGCTAACGATCCAGTATGAGTGGATACATTTTTGAAATAAATATACTATATCTACCGGTATTTGGAAAAATCTAAATTTTGATTTAGCTGAAAAGGGCTTATTTATTTTATTTTGTTTTTTAATTTTTTTTTATTTATTTTTTTTCCCGGCCAAACGCTCCTATTGGAGTCCTATACTGCCTAACCATGGTTGGAGGTCAAAGTTCTTCATTTTATGGGACCGCCACTCAATGAAAAAAGTCAACGTCCCAGGCCAGATCCGAACCGGCACGGCCAATAGACATCAAATTGGCAAGACTGTATCTTAACCAATGAGCTGTGAGGGTGTCCCGCTGAAAAGGGTTTTTCATAATCTTTGATTTAACATGTTAAATTGTAGTAAATAGAGAAATATTTCCTCATTTTAGCTTGTTAAAATGATATAACATTTAACGCGGTTGAAAGTCTGTTAATAGATCTGCTAAATGGAGAATGACGTCATGCAACAGACCAACTGAGCTCCACGCCATTTTGTCTGTTGTCGTTTTGATTGGTTATTTGCTCACAGTTCGAGTTTGGTTTGAGTTCTTTCTTTATGGATGTTTTTAAACTCTAATAAATTATTTAAAGCCCAATAGTGTATTTTTTTTTAATTTAGTTTCATTTCACTTCCTAGTGGTTTGATATATTTTTTTTTTAATTATAACTTTATTTTTTATTTATTTGTTTAACTACTAGGTTTCTCGTACTCTAAACTTATATTAAAAGTGATTGTTGCGTAAATCATAGATTTTTGAAGTTTGTTGTGGTAGTGCGTATATAGACTCCGCTCGTATACAACATGGGATTAAGGCCTGTATACGGACTGATAAGGCAGTCTAGAATCTTTACGGGAGCAGTTTCTGGACCCACCTGGTGTCTCACCGTCATTTTAGCTCACCTTCTTTCTGGCTCACCACTCTTCGTTTTTTTTTATTGACTTTTGCTCAACACCAGCTCGTCGAAGAAGGCCATTTCGGATGTGATATGTTATACATAAAGGTATACAGATATGAGCATATCGAACCCCTCCTCTTCCCCCCACCCACCACGGCCATTTACTGTGAGTGACTTTTTTTCTCTCTTTTTCTTGCATCGAACTTCATATTTTTCTGTTTGTTTGTTGCCTTATTTATTTTATTTTCATAAACTAAAGTATTACTTTTTTATAAAGACTTTTTTTTTTTAGTTTGTAAACACAAATCCAAATATTTTTGTTTTATTTCTTTTATTTTATTTGTTCATATTTTAATTTCATTAAATTGTATGCATATCATTTGGAAGGTTATTTTATTATTATTATTATTTATTATTATTTTTCTTCATTATTTTACTTTTTTTTGTATTCATTTCAGGTCCTCCGTCTTTATTTTTTAATACGAACCTGCGAAAATTCACTCTGGGGAAAAAAATTATTTTTCATTTGCGAAAAATCCCTCGTCCCAACAAAAGTAATGGGAAAAACAGAGGAAATAAGGAAACTATCGAGTTGGAGAAAAGACGTGTTGTGAAGAAGCTGTTAGGGATTTTATTATTTCGTAAAGATTAGAAGGTTACGATGTAAAGTACTCTGAAAATCCGCTAAAAGCTTCTGTACATTTAATATATATTATGAACTTTAAATTATGTTACTCGCAATTCTATATTTATAACATTCAGCATCCCTCTCCATTCTATGTAAGCCCCCAACTAGTATGTTACCAATGTGAAACCGTCTTCAGCGGACCCTGTAACTCAACTTATACTGTCAAACGGCAAACAAAGTCAGTATGTAATTTGTATATATACTCTGTATTATCATATATTTGTAATTGTAATTATATATCAATAAAGAGGATTTGAAAATAAAATAAAAATGGGTCTTAGTGATGCGGGTACGGCCGGTATGGACGTCCTTTTTTTGTGTTTTCCCATTAATGATTTCCCCAAGTGAGATTTTGACATGTCGTACATGGACCAACTTACTCACTATAATTGTCTGTATGAAAAGTAAAGTTACAACGGAAGGCGGGAGTAGCGGTTTTCTCGTCATTATAAAATTTCAGACTCTTTTTAAATATTATTCGATTTAAACTATCTTAAGTCTCCTGTTCCCGTTTTAAATAATTTTTAGTGATAAATTTAATAACTTATTACAGTAGTGTTTAATAGCTTATTACGACCGCCATCTATAGCAGCTGTCTCAGAGCCTCTACAGACTGTATGGTGTTTGCTCTGCAGAAAGGGAAAAATCCAAATTACCAGGCTCTTCCTCAGTGGAGGACGCGGCACTAGCGCTATCGAAATCAATAGTTTATTTAGGAATCAAGCTGGAAAGACATTTCACTCTACCTCCATCACCTGCTCTCCCGTTACGATTAAAAATAAAAATATATAAAAGCATCCTAAGACCAGGATACGGAGCGCCGCTCTTCACTCGTTTTCGGGACGGAACGCAACGCAGTTTCAGGACACAGTACCGCGGAAGAGTATGAGGTCTACATCACTGAAGAAGATGACACCTGAACAACTTCACGAGTTCTTTGAACTGCTGACTGTACCCGAGTTTATAAAACGGAGGCACATCAAGTTCTTCGACTCGCTGAAAAGTAACATCAACCCGCAGTTTAGAACACTCACACCATCTTCAGCTCCAATAAGGCGGTAACAGTGCATATTGCAAAAGCAAACATAATACGTGTGCAGTAGAGACACGGATATTTAGGTTAAGGTAGAGTTAATTTTTAGTTATAGGGCAAAGAATGCTAAAGTGTGCCCCAACACTTTAGATCTATCCCATGAAAGTTCAATGCAGCCCATCACACTACTACATAAACAGCTTAAAATGTAGCTCTCGCTAAAATACAAGGAACTATATCAGAAGGTTATACATATGTATATGTTTCTATGTCTATGCTTTCCTTCAGATTAAGCTTCTGAAATAAAAAATAAAAAGTGTGGAACAGTACTCAAAATGCTAATCACAGATACCTTTAAACGGGTTTTATTGTATAAATACATTTTCCGTAAAAATAATATAATATCTCAATAGATTAAATAACATTAAATTAATATTAAAACACATGTGGCTCCTACATTAGTTAGAAAAAATTACTCTCATGACACAGATACGACGAGAAGGATGAAGAAAAGTAACAAGCGATGGATAATTGGAACCAATGGTCTTGCTAACAATGGTATTATTAGCGGAGAGAAAGCGGAAGGAATAAATCAAGTCTCCTACCTCTGCCTAGTTATAGTTGTAGTTATAGCTAACAGAATCATATAGAAACACTATAAAGTTTTGTAATACTCGTAAGATTGTAAGTCTCTGGATGACAGCAGATATCTAGACTTTTAAGGAATCCACATAAGGACAGTATTCATAAAATAATGTCCTTCTCTCTCATGTAGCTTTTCCGCAGATTCTCATTTGTGTGGATCTCATTTTTATTACAATTAATTTAATGGCATTTCGCTCAACAATTAATTATTGCAGTTTCTCATAATAATTTATAATGAGATGAGGTTATATATATTTAATGTTGAATATCCCGCCAGACTTAGTACGACAGTACCTCCACGACGGTAATTGCGGTCATAACAGTAGCAATTATTCAATTTATCTACACGTAACTACGACAGTTGGCGTAATAGCTGAAAATTATTACGGTTTGAACAGGTCTTTATGCTGTTGTATTATCTTGTTGTAGTATTTACTTTTTGATTTTCTCGTGAACAAATTGCCTAATTTTCGATTATTAAAGAGCATTTTGTGTTTTTTAAAAATAAAATTCACGCTAATTAAGTTTTAAATCCACCGATTGAATGATAAGGAAAATAAAATGTAAAAATATGATCCAATGATTATTTTATTAAAATGTGGCCATATAACCACTTGCAAAACCCTTCACTGAAACCAACGAGACATTCCACGAAATTACAACGTTTTCCCAAAATCAATTGCCCACAAATATAATTCCGGAATCGTGGATTTTAGATACCTATTGGCTTTTGTGCATTATAGAACAGTGGGTCTCAAACAGGGTGCTGTGACACCCTACTTTGCTCCAATCCTATGCCTGTTTTGAAAATAAAAAAATTAATGAAATACACAGCGAATACCAGGACTTAATTCATTCTGTTCTTTTTTAATCCCAAAAGAGTGCTGTGCAAAAAATGTGTGGGAACAACGTTTATTAAGGATTGAAAAGTGGTAACGGGATAACA
>NW_027105077.1:25576-28176 GCF_000696795.3 Halyomorpha halys
CTGTAATAACTTACTAATTATGATTATGTAGATAGAAGTTTTGTTGTTGTTAAATAGATATAAAGAGGTATGCAGCAATAGATCGTAAAGCTTATCATTATTTCCCGGACAAGTTGCGTTGAGGAAGGTCAGTGACTATCTCTAATAATCCTAGTTGGCTGGAGATCAAACCGTTCTGATGAAGCCCCCTAGGAGGCTAGAACCGGTTAGCGACCCGACCACTAAACTAGGCCGCCTCTCTTGTTTTTGTTTTGGGTTTTATCTCTCCTGTGCTTCTAGGAACCCTAGTGGTGGACTTCCTCCTTTTGGTGGGTTGATGTATGTTAAGCTTCGAACCCAAAGCAGGTTTTGGATTTCGACGTAATTAATACAGTAACATGATACTTTAAATTCAATCTCTAAAACGTACAAATAATTTTAGAAAATTGATTTCTATCAACCTTAACTCTGAAAAAATCTGATAGTAGGTTTTGTCGAGGTGAAATAAGAAATACAAATTTAATTTCTGCCAAGAATACAAGTTTAACAAAAGATAACGAAGTAGAAAGGAAGTCAGTAAAGTTCAGCTTTTCCCGTTCTAAACGGATTTTTCTTTTTTCTCCTTTACTTCTTCATGAAGTTTTTTAATATTTGATATTTGACTGTGGTTTAGTATTGGGTTGTAAAATAATTTCGTAGCATTTTTCAATATTTCAGTTTAATCCTTTCTGTGTCAATAAAATCATGTTTACTTAGTCAATAATGTTTAAATATATTAGGATTAGTTAAGGTGCTTTTATGCATCAGTTTCAACCGAGATTCCTTATCTTTAAGTGGTATTTTGCTTGCTCGAATTGAAAGAGAAAAAAATGCTTTTTCGTCATTTAATGATTTTTTATTTCCGAAAAGGAAAATCCGCTGCACAGAGGGTTAACAAAATTGCAGTATGTGCATAGAGATGATGCCTTAGGAGAAAGCACCGTCCGTAAGTGGTTTGTTCGGTTAAAAACCGGACATTTTGACTTGGAAGACGCAAAGCGCTTGGGTCGTTCTTCAACCGTTGAAGATGACCAAATTCAAACATTGGTCACACCCTCACTCCACGACAAGGAATATCGCTGAATGTTCACCCATATGTTCCATATATAGGAAAGTGAAAGTATTATAGCGGCTTATGCTGATTATATAGCCATTTATAGTAGTTCAATGAATGCAGAGACAGCTCTACGGCAGGCAGAGAAGGCTTGTCTGGAAATAATCAAGAAATTGGAAGAGCTGAATATTACTGTTAATCAAAATAAAACCGACTGTATTTTTTTATTCTTCCAAAAGAACAAGCGTCCTCTATGGGCGTTGATGACCTCAGGGTTTTACGCCCTTAAGCCCCAGACAACAACAACAACAACAAGCGTCCTCTACCTAAAGTTTTTAAGATAGGAGGACGCGAAAATAAACCAGCAGACAGAATAGTATATCTAGGGAGTCATCCTTGATAGACACTTGACGCTAGCTTTTTTCTTTTCCAAAACCCCTACAAAATTTTAATGGCATATTTATAAACAATGAACATTCTCTTTTTACTGTAGAACATCTACATTCTAAGGAGTCTTCCGGAGTGTATTATTTCAGTGTATTGTTGTCAGTATTTATAAAAGTGTATAATGTGTTGGGGCACACATTATTTCTGAATTTAACAAACTTAAACCTAATAAAAAACTTAATCCTAATACTACGTTACCTTACGAAGTGTGTTGCCAACGCACCGGAGGGGAGGGGGAGGCAGGTGTTAACGTGTTTAATAACGGATTTGTACAGTACTGAAGTGAATCGAAAAATGTGATGTGTCGTCGCTTGATGAACTCCGGTACAGTGGGCAACTCGAACAATTGATGCAGCTACGGTGGCCTCTTCTTCCTCCACGATGTTATGCGTACGATTTTCCTCAACATCGAATCCTGAAAAGTTTGAAGAAGGCGCTGGGTTCCATCTGATATGTGGGTAAACAATGGTTCCCCATATAGTAGTGCTGGTCTCAGAATACTTTTGTATATCTGCAGCTTCAATCTCAATGAGAGAGCCGGAGAAGTGAGGAGGTGTTTGAGACGATATGATTTTCGCCTTACTGTTCTCGCCTTCTGATATAAATGGGCAGAAAGCTTAAGATGGCGGTCTAGCTTTACGCCCAAATATACGATAGAGTTGGAAGGTGAGCTCACCGTATTATTCACATGGAGAGTCTTCGGCAGTCTTGAACTCTTGTGCGCTGTGTGCGCAAGCTCGCCACTGCTACAAGAAAATCAAACTAGTTAGGACTAAGTCTTACAGGCTTAATTACCCGTTAACTTCTTCTAATCTCTCTCTTCCCGCCTCAAATTAATGAAAAGTGTGCTGAAGACAGCACTGCTCTACAGAGCACGTATGCTGACCAACATACTACCAACAACAGCCAAGAAGCTCCAAAAGTTTCAGAGCAGTATGATCAGACGTATAATGAGACGTAAAAAGCAAAGATGGGCCACATACACACGGACACTCCAATTGTCACAGCCTTTTTCACGAGGGGGTAAATCAGATTTTGATAGCCCCCAGTACAGTACGAACCCACTATTTAGGACTCTGAC